>NW_025318900.1:0-5260 GCF_018153725.1 Drosophila mojavensis
AAATATTGAATCGATTTGCTTTTTCTGATTCTCCATCACATGTTGCAATAATTACTGAATTCATTTTTCTCTATTGCAATACTTACTAGTTTATTGCCGAATACTTTTAAAATTTTCTGTTATGAAAGCATCAAAATATTGAATCGATTTGCTTTTCTGATTCTCCATCACATGTTGCAATAATTACTGAATTCATTTTTCTCTATTGCAATACTTACTAGATTATTGCTTAATTATTTTAAAATTTTCTATTATCAAAGCATCAAAATAATGAATCGATTTGCTTTTTCTGATTCTCATCACATGTTGCAATAATTACTGAATTCATTTTTCTCTATTGCAATACTTACTAGTTTTTAATACTTTAAAATTTTCTGTTATGAAAGCATCAAAATATTGAATCGATTTGCTTTTTCTGATTCTCTATCACATGTTGCAATAATTACTGAATTCATTTTTCTCTATTGCAATACTTACTAGTTTATTGCTTAATTATTTTAAAATTTTCTGTTATCAAAGCATCAAAATATTGAATCGATTTGCTTTTTCTGATTCTCCATCACATGTTGCAATAATTACTGAATTCATTTTTTCTCTATTGCAATTTTACTAGGTTATTGCGAATACTTTAAAATTTTCTATTATGAAAGCATCAAAATAATGAATCGATTTGCTTTTTTCTGATTCTCTATCACATGTTGCAATAATTACTGAATTCATTTTTCTCTATTGCAATACTTACTAGTTTATTGCCGAATACTTTAAAATTTTCTGTTATCAAAGCATCAAAATATTGAATCGATTTGCTTTTTCTGATTCTCCGTCACATGTTGCAATAATTGCTGAATTCATTTTCTCTATTGCAATACTTACTAGTTTATTGCTGAATACTTTAAAATTTTCTGTTATAAAGACATCAAAATATTGAATCGATTTGCTTTTTTCTGATTCTCCTATCACATGTTGCAATAATTACTGAATTCATTTTTTCTCTATTGCAATACTTACTAGTTTATTGCTTAATTATTTTTAAAATTTTCTATTATCAAAGCATCAAAATAATGAATCGATTTGCTTTTTCTGATTCTCCATCACATGTTGCAATAATTACTGAATTCATTTTTTCTCTATTGCAATACTTACTACTAGTTTATTGCCGAATACTTTAAAATTTTTCTATTATAAAAGCATCAAAATATTGAATCGATTTGCTTTTTCTGATTCTCTCGTCACATGTTGCAATAATTACTGAATTCATTTTTCTCTATTGCAATACTTACTAGTTTATTGCCTAATTTTTTAAAATTTTCTATTATCAAAGCATCAAAATAATGAATCCAGATTTGCTTTTTCTGATTCTCATATCATGTTGCAATAATTACTGAATTCATTTTTCTCATTGCAATACTTACTAGTTATTGCCGAATTTTTTAAAATTTTCTGTTATGAAAGCATCAAAATATTGGAATCGATTTGCTTTTTCTGATTCTCCATCACATGTTGCAATAATTACTGAATTCATTTTTCTCTATTGCAATACTTACTAGTTTATTGCCGAATACTTTAAAATTTTCTGTTATCAAAGCATCAAAATATTGAATCGATTTGCTTTTTCTGATTCTCCATCACATGTTGCAATAATTACTGAATTCATTTTTCTCTATTGCAATACTTACTAGTTTATTGCCGAATCTTTTAAAATTTTCTGTTATGAAAGCATCAAAATATTGAATCGATTTGCTTTTTCTGATTCTCCATCACATGTTGCAATAATTACTGAATTCATTTTCTCTATTGCAATACTTACTAGTTTATTGCCGAATACTTTAAAATTTTCTGTTATGAAAGCATCAAAATATTGAATCGATTTGCTTTTTCTGATTTTCCATCACATGTTGCAATAATTACTGAATTCATTTTTCTCTATTGTAATACTTACTAGTTTATTGCTTAATTTTTTAAAAATTTTCTTTTATCAAAGCATCAAAATAATGAATCGATTTGCTTTTTCTGATTCTCCATCACATGTTGCAATAATTACTGAATTCATTTTTCTCTATTGCAATACTTACTAGTTTATTGCTGAATACTTTAAAATTTTCTGTTATGAAAGCATCAAAATATTGAATCGATTTGCTTTTTCTGATTCTCCATCACATGTTGCAATAATTACTGAATTCATTTTTCTCTATTGCAATACTTACTAGTTTATTGCCGAATACTTTAAAATTTTCTGTTATGTAAGCATCAAAATATTGAATCGATTTGCTTTTTCTGATTCTCCATCACATGTTGCAATAATTACTGAATTCATTTTTCTCTATTGCAATACTACTAGTTTATTGCTTAATTTTTTTAAAATTTTCTATTATCAAAAGCATCAAAATAATGAATCGATTTGCTTTTTCTGATTCTATATCACATGTTGTAATAATTACTGAATTCATTTTTCTCTATTGCAATACTTACTAGTTTATTGTGAATTTTAACAAATTTCTATTTTGAAAGCATCAAAATATTGAATCGGGTTGCTTTTTCTGATTCTCCATCACATGTTGCAATAATTACTGAATTCATTTTTCTCTATTGCAATACTTACTAGTTTATTACTCGAATACTTTAAAATTTTCTGTTATGAAAGCATCAAAATATTGAATCGATTTGCTTTTTCTGATTATCCATCACATGTTGCAATAATTACTGAATTCATTTTTCTCTATTGCAATACTTACTAGTTATTGCCGAATTTTTTAAAATTTTCTATTATGAAAGCATCAAAAATAGAATCGATTTGCTTTTCTGATTCTCCATAACATGTTGCAATAATTACTGAATTCATTTTTCTCTATTGCAATACTCACTAGTTTTATTGCTTCAGTCTTTAAAATTTTCTATTAAGAAAGCATCAAAATAATAAATCGAGTTGCTTTTCTGATTCTCCATCACATGTTGCAATAATTACTGAATTCATTTTCTCTATTGCAATATTTACTAGTTTAGTGCCGAATACTTTAAAATTTTCTGTTATCATAAACATCAAAATATTGGGTCGATTTGCTTTTTCTGATTCTCCGTCACATGTTGCAATAATTACTACAGTCTTTTTCTCTATTGCAATACTTACTAGTTTATTGCCGAATACTTTAAAATTTCCTGTTATGAAAGCATCAAAATATTGAATCGATTTGCTTTTTCTGATTCTCCGCCACATGTTTCGCAATAATTACTGAATTCATTTTTCTCTATTGCACCACTTACTAGTTTATTGTGCCGAATCATTTTTAAAATTTTCTATTATCAAAGCATCAAAATAATAAATCGATTTACTTTTTCTGATTCTCCATCACATGTTGCAATAATTACTGAATTCATTTTCTCTAATGCAATACTTACTAGTATATTGCCTAATTTTTAAAAAATTTTCTATTATCAAAGCATCAAACAATGAATCGATTTGCTTTTTCTGATTCTCCCGTCACATGTTGTAATAATTACTGAATTCATTTTCTCTATTCGCAATACCTACTAGTTTAGTGCCTAAGTTTTTAAAATTTTCTGTTATGAAAGCATCAAAATATTGGATCGATTTGCTTTTTCTGATTCTCCGTCACATGTTGCAATAATTACTGAATTCATTTTCTCTATTACAATACTTACTAATTTATTACCGAATACTTTAAAATTGTTCTGTTATGAAAGCATCAAAATATTAAGATCGATTTGCTTTTTCTGATTCTCCGTCACATGTTGCAATAATTACTGAATTCTATTTTCTCTATTGTAATACTCACTAGGTTATTGCCTCCTGCTTAAAATTTTCTATTATCAAAGCATCAGAATAATGAAGTCGTTTCTACTGTATAGTGCGCTTGTTTGGTTCTTCTTCATTTTTCGTTTTAATATCAGTTACGTAATTATCTTTTTTTCTGATTCTATTCTCATTATTCTTCTTCGTTTTATTCTATTTCATTAGCTTTTTATTTTTTTCTTGATTATCCATATCATATTGCAATAATTACTGAATTCATTTTTCTCTAATCCAATATTTTTCTAGTTTATTGCCAAATATTTAAAATTTTGTATTATCAAAACATCAAAATAATGAATCGATTTGCTTTTTCTAATTCTCCCTCACATGTTGCATAATTACTGAATTCATTTTTCTCTATTGCAATACTTCCCCGTTTATTGCCGAATACTTTAAAATTTTCTGTTATGAAAGCATCAAAATATTGAATCGATTTGCTTTTTCTGATTCTCCATCACATGTTGCAATAATTACTGAATTCATTTTTTCTCTATTGCCAATACTTACTAGTTTATTGCTTGAATTTTTTAAAATTTTCTATTATCAAAGCATCCAAAATAATGAATCGATTTGCTTTTCTGATTCTCCATGATGTGTTGCAACAATTACTAATTCCTTTTTCTCTATTGCTATACTTACTAGTTTATTGCCGAATACTTTAAAATTTTCTGTTATGAAAGCATCAAAATATTGAATCGATTTGCTTTTTCTGATACCTTCATCACATGTTCCAATAATTACTAAATTCATTTTTCTCTATTACAACACTTACTAGGTTATTGACTTAATTACTTTAAAATTTTCTATTATTCAACACCTCAAAATAATGAATCGATTTGCTTTTCCTAAATCCTCCATCACGTGTTGCAATAATTACTGAATTCATTTTTCTCTATTACAATACTTACTAGTTTATTACCAAATTCTTTAAAATTTTCTGTTATCAAAGCATCAAAATATTGAATCGATTTTGCTTTTTCTGATTCTCCGTCACATGTTGCAATAATAATTGAGATTCATTTTTTCTCTATTGCAATACTCACTGGTTTATTGCCCGGAAATTTTAAAATTTTCTGTTATGAGAAGCATCAAAATAATGAATCGATTTGCTTTTTCTGATTCTCATCACATATTGCAATAATTACTGAATTCATTTTCTCTATTCCAATACTTACTAGTTTATTGCCGAATACTTTAAAATTTTCTGTTATCAAAGCATCAAAATATTGAGTCGATTTGCTTTTTTCTGATTCTCCGTCCATGCTCTGCAATAATTACTGAATTCATTTTCCTCTATTGCAATACATACTAGTTTATTTGCCTAATTTTTTAAATTTTTCTGTTATGAAAGCATCAAAATAATGAATCGATTTGCTTTTTCTGATTCTCCGTCACATGTTGCAATAATTGCTAACGTTCATTTTCTCTATTGCAATACTTACTGGTTTATTG
>NW_025318901.1:0-3176 GCF_018153725.1 Drosophila mojavensis
TTTCTGATTCTCCATCACATGTTGCAATAATTACTGAATTCATTTTCTCTATTGCAATGCCTTTAGTTATTGCTTAAATTTTAAAAAAGAATTTTTCTGTTTTAATTTTCTATTAATCAAAGCATCAAAGATAATAAATCGTTTGCTTTTTCCTGGTTCTCCGTCACATGTTGCAATAATTACTGAATTCATTTTTTTCTCTATTACAATGCCCACTGGTTTATTGCCGAATACTTAAGAATTTTCTGTTATGAAGGCATCAAAATATTGAATCGTTTTATTTTTTCTGATTCTCCGTCCCATGTTGCAATAATTTTGAATTCTGTTTTCTCTATTGCAATACTTACTAGTTTATTACTTTGAGCCTGATGCTTTAAAATTTGTTATGAAAACGTCAAAATATATTGAATCGTTGTTTTTTCTGATTCTCCGTCTGTGTTGCCAGTAATTACTAGATTCATATTTTTTCTCTGTTGCAATACTTACTGGTTTATTGTTAATCATTTTAAAATTTTCTATTATCAAGAAAACAATCAAAATAATAAATCGATTTGCCTACTGATTCTCCATCTGCTTTTGCAATAATTACCAAATTCCACATTTTCTCTATTGCAATACTTGCACTAGTTTATTTGTAGTATTTTAAAAGATTTTCTGTTATGAAAGCATCAAAACATATTGAAGAATCAAGTTGCTTTTTCTGATTCTCCGTCCCATGTTGCAATAATTACTGAATTCATTTTCTCTATTGCAATACTAGTTTATTGCCGGAATAGCTAAGATTTTTCTGTTATGAAAGCATCAAGATGTTGAGATCGATTTGCTTTTTCTGATTCTCCGTCTACATGTTGCAATAATTACTTGAATTCATTTTTTCTCTCGTGCAATTACTAGATTATTGTTAATTTTTTTAAAAATTTTCTATTATAGAAGCATCAAAATAATGAGATCGATTTGCTTCTGATTCTCCATCCCATGTTGCAATAATTACTGAATTCATTTTTCTCTATTGCAATACTTACTAGTTTATTCCCCCATACTTTAAAATTTTCTGTTATGAAAGCATCAAAATATTGAATCGATTTTGCTTTTTCTGATTCTCCGTCCCATATTGCAATAATTACTAAATTCATTTTTCTCTATTGCAATACCCCACTAGTTTATTGCTTGCCTCCATTTAAATTTTCTATTATCAAAGCATCAAAATAATATTGAATCGTTTGCTTTTTCACGATTCTCCATCCCATGTTGCAATAATTTTTAATTATTTTTCTCTATTGCAATACTAGATTATTGCTTAATTTTTTAAAAATTTTCTATTATTATCAAGCATCAAAATAATGAATCGATTTGCTTTTTCTGATTCTCCATCACATGTTGCAATAAGTACTGAATTCATTTCTCTGTGCAATACTTACTGGTTTATTGCCAAATACTTTAAAAATTTTCTGTTATGAAAGCATCAAAATATTGAATCGATTTGCTTTTTCTCAGTTTCCGTCACATGTTGCAATAGTCACTGAATTCATTTTTCTCTATTGCAATACTTATTAGTTGGTAGCTTAATTTTTTGAAAAATTTTCTATTATCCAAGCATCAAAATAATAAAATCGATTTGCTTTTTCTGATTCTCCATCACATGTTGCAATAATTACTGAATTCATTTTCTCTATTGCAATACTTACTGATTTATTGCCAAATACTTCAAAATTTTCTATTATGAAAGCATCAAAAAGTATATTGCATCGATTTGCTTTTTCCACAGTTCTATATCACATGTTGTAATAATTACTGAATTCATTTTTCTCTTGTACTTACCCCCAGTTTGTGCCAGACTCTTTAAAATTTTCTGTTATGAAAGCATCAAAACATATTGAATCGACTTTTGCTTTTTCTGATTCTCTACTGTCATGTTGCAATAATTACTAAATTCATTTTTCTCTATTACCTTACAATACTTACTAGTTTGTGCCGAATACTTTAAAATTTTCTGTTATGAAAGCATCAAAATATTGAATCGATTTGCTTTTTCTGATTCTATATCACATGTTGCAATAATTACTGAATTCATTTTCTCGAATGCAATACTTACTAGATTATTGCTTTATTTTTTTAAAATTTTCTATTATCAAAGCATGCATCAAAATAATAAATCGGTCCCCTTTTTCTGATTCTCCGTCACATGTTGCAATAATTACTAAATTCATTTTTTCTCTATTGCAATACTTACTAGTTTATTGCCGAATACTTTAAAATTTTCTGTTATGAAAGCATCAAAATATTGAATCGATTTGCTTTTTCTACTGATTCTCCGTCACATGTTCAATAAGTACTGAATTCGTTTTTCTCTATTGCAATACTTACTAGTTTATTGCTTAATTATTTTAAAATTTTCTATTATCCAAGCATCAAAATAATGAATCGATTTGCTTTTCTGATTCTCCATCACATGTTGCAATAATTACTATGAATTCATTTTTCTCTAATGTGCAATTACTAGATTATTGTAATTTTTTAAAAAATTTTTCTATTATCAAAGCATCAAAATATTGAATCGATTTGCTTTTTCTGATTCTCCATCACATGTTACCAGTAATTACTAAATTCATTTTCTCTATTGCAATACTTACTAGTTTATTGTAATTTTTAAAAAATTTTCTATTATCAAGATCAAAATAATGAATCGATTTGCTTTTTCTGATTCTTAACATCACATGTTGCAATAATTACTGAATTCATTTCTTTCTATTACGCAATGAATACTTACTAGATTATTTAACTTAATTTTTTAAGAGGAAATTTTCTATTAATTAAGCATCAAAATAGAATCCATTTGATTTGTTTTCTGATTCTCCATCTAAAATGTTGCAATAATTACTAAATTCATTTTCTCTATTGCAACCACTTTTACTAGTTGCCGAATACTTTAAAATTTTCTGATATGAAGCATCAAATGTGTTGAGATGTATTTTTGCTTTTTCTGATTCTATATACATGTTGTAATAATTACTGAAGATTTATTTTTCTCTATTGCAATACTAGTTTCGTGAAAATAATGTTTAAAAAATTTTCTATTATCAAAGCATCAAAATAATAAATCGATTTGCTTTTTCTGATTCTCCATCACATGTTTGCAATAATTACTAAATTCATTTTTTTCTCTCGTGCAATACTTA
>NW_025318902.1:0-58050 GCF_018153725.1 Drosophila mojavensis
TCAATTTTCTGATCTTTTACCGCATTTCAGGGGATAATAATGTAAATATTTCAAAAAGTTGTTGGCCCATTGAAAATCTGAATACGTCAATGGATGGGGCTCTCAAAGACGCTTCCAACGAAGTAAGTCGTACTGAAATCGGCCCAGAAATAGTCCTGTTATTGCCTGTTATACATAGAAAAAAGTCAATTTTCTGATCTTTTACCGCATTTCAGGGGATAATAATGTAAATATTTCAAAAAGTTGTTGGCCCATTGAAAATCTGAATACGTCAATGGATGGGGCTCTAAAAGACGCTTCCAACGAAGTAAGTCGTAATGAAATCGGCCCAGAAATAGTCCTGTTATTGCCTGTTATACATAGAAAAAAGTCAATTTTCTGATCTTTTACCGCATTTCAGGGGATAATAATGTAAATATTTCAAAAAGTTGTTGGCCCATTGAAAATCTGAATACGTCAATGGATGGGGCTCTCAAAGACGCTTCCAACGAAGTAAGTCGTAATGAAATCGGCCCAGAAATAGTCCTGTTATTGCCTGTTATACATAGAAAAAAGTCAATTTTCTGATCTTTTACCGCATTTCAGGGGATAATAATGTAAATATTTCAAAAAGTTGTTGGCCCATTGAAAATCTGAATACGTCAATGGATGGGGCTCTCAAAGACGCTTCCAACGAAGTAAGTCGTAATTGAAATCGGCCCAGAAATAGTCCTGTTATTGCCTGTTATACATAGAAAAAAGTCAATTTTCTGATCTTTTACCGCATTTCAGGGGATAATAATGTAAATATTTCAAAAAGTTGTTGGCCCATTGAAAATCTGAATACGTCAATGGATGGGGCTCTCAAAGACGCTTCCAACGAAGTAAGTCGTAATGAAATCGGCCCAGAAATAGTCCTGTTATTGCCTGTTATACATAGAAAAAAGTCAATTTTCTGATCTTTTACCGCATTTCAGGGGATAATAATGTAAATATTTCAAAAAGTTGTTGGCCCATTGAAAATCTGAATACGTCAATGGATGGGGCTCTCAAAGACGCTTCCAACGAAGTAAGTCGTAATGAAATCGGCCCAGAAATAGTCCTGTTATTGCCTGTTATACATAGAAAAAAGTCAATTTTCTGATCTTTTACCGCATTTCAGGGGATAATAATGTAAATATTTCAAAAAGTTGTTGGCCCATTGAAAATCTGAATACGTCAATGGATGGGGCTCTCAAAGACGCTTCCAACGAAGTAAGTCGTACTGAAATCGGCCCAGAAATAGTCCTGTTATTGCCTGTTATACATAGAAAAAAGTCAATTTTCTGATCTTTTACCGCATTTCAGGGGATAATAATGTAAATATTTCAAAAAGTTGTTGGCCCATTGAAAATCTGAATACGTCAATGGATGGGGCTCTCAAAGACGCTTCCAACGAAGTAAGTCGTAATGAAATCGGCCCAGAAATAGTCCTGTTATTGCCTGTTATACATAGAAAAAAGTCAATTTTCTGATCTTTTACCGCATTTCAGGGGATAATAATGTAAATATTTCAAAAAGTTGTTGGCCCATTGAAAATCTGAATACGTCAATGGATGGGGCTCTAAAAGACGCTTCCAACGAAGTAAGTCGTAATGAAATCGGCCCAGAAATAGTCCTGTTATTGCCTGTTATACATAGAAAAAAGTCAATTTTCTGATCTTTTACCGCATTTCAGGGGATAATAATGTAAATATTTCAAAAAGTTGTTGGCCCATTGAAAATCTGAATACGTCAATGGATGGGGCTCTCAAAGACGCTTCCAACGAAGTAAGTCGTAATGAAATCGGCCCAGAAATAGTCCTGTTATTGCCTGTTATACATAGAAAAAAGTCAATTTTCTGATCTTTTACCGCATTTCAGGGGATAATAATGTAAATATTTCAAAAAGTTGTTGGCCCATTGAAAATCTGAATACGTCAATGGATGGGGCTCTCAAAGACGCTTCCAACGAAGTAAGTCGTAATGAAATCGGCCCAGAAATAGTCCTGTTATTGCCTGTTATACATAGAAAAAAGTCAATTTTCTGATCTTTTACCGCATTTCAGGGGATAATAATGTAAATATTTCAAAAAGTTGTTGGCCCATTGAAAATCTGAATACGTCAATGGATGGGGCTCTCAAAGACGCTTCCAACGAAGTAAGTCGTAATGAAATCGGCCCAGAAATAGTCCTGTTATTGCCTGTTATACATAGAAAAAAGTCAATTTTCTGATCTTTTACCGCATTTCAGGGGATAATAATGTAAATATTTCAAAAAGTTGTTGGCCCATTGAAAATCTGAATACGTCAATGGATGGGGCTCTCAAAGACGCTTCCAACGAAGTAAGTCGTACTGAAATCGGCCCAGAAATAGTCCTGTTATTGCCTGTTATACATAGAAAAAAGTCAATTTTCTGATCTTTTACCGCATTTCAGGGGATAATAATGTAAATATTTCAAAAAGTTGTTGGCCCATTGAAAATCTGAATACGTCAATGGATGGGGCTCTCAAAGACGCTTCCAACGAAGTAAGTCGTACTGAAATCGGCCCAGAAATAGTCCTGTTATTGCCTGTTATACATAGAAAAAAGTCAATTTTCTGATCTTTTACCGCATTTCAGGGGATAATAATGTAAATATTTCAAAAAGTTGTTGGCCCATTGAAAATCTGAATACGTCAATGGATGGGGCTCTCAAAAGACGCTTCCAACGAAGTAAGTCGTACTGAAATCGGCCCAGAAATAGTCCTGTTATTGCCTGTTATACATAGAAAAAAGTCAATTTTCTGATCTTTTACCGCATTTCAGGGGATAATAATGTAAATATTTCAAAAAGTTGTTGGCCCATTGAAAATCTGAATACGTCAATGGATGGGGCTCTCAAAGACGCTTCCAACGAAGTAAGTCGTACTGAAATCGGCCCAGAAATAGTCCTGTTATTGCCTGTTATACATAGAAAAAAGTCAATTTTCTGATCTTTTACCGCATTTCAGGGGATAATAATGTAAATATTTCAAAAAGTTGTTGGCCCATTGAAAATCTGAATACGTCAATGGATGGGGCTCTCAAAGACGCTTCCAACGAAGTAAGTCGTAATGAAATCGGCCCAGAAATAGTCCTGTTATTGCCTGTTATACATAGAAAAAAGTCAATTTTCTGATCTTTTACCGCATTTCAGGGGATAATAATGTAAATATTTCAAAAAGTTGTTGGCCCATTGAAAATCTGAATACGTCAATGGATGGGGCTCTCAAAGACGCTTCCAACGAAGTAAGTCGTAATGAAATCGGCCCAGAAATAGTCCTGTTATTGCCTGTTATACATAGAAAAAAGTCAATTTTCTGATCTTTTACCGCATTTCAGGGGATAATAATGTAAATATTTCAAAAAGTTGTTGGCCCATTGAAAATCTGAATACGTCAATGGATGGGGCTCTCAAAGACGCTTCCAACGAAGTAAGTCGTAATGAAATCGGCCCAGAAATAGTCCTGTTATTGCCTGTTATACATAGAAAAAAGTCAATTTTCTGATCTTTTACCGCATTTCAGGGGATAATAATGTAAATATTTCAAAAAGTTGTTGGCCCATTGAAAATCTGAATACGTCAATGGATGGGGCTCTCAAAGACGCTTCCAACGAAGTAAGTCGTAATGAAATCGGCCCAGAAATAGTCCTGTTATTGCCTGTTATACATAGAAAAAAGTCAATTTTCTGATCTTTTACCGCATTTCAGGGGATAATAATGTAAATATTTCAAAAAGTTGTTGGCCCATTGAAAATCTGAATACGTCAATGGATGGGGCTCTCAAAGACGCTTCCAACGAAGTAAGTCGTACTGAAATCGGCCCAGAAATAGTCCTGTTATTGCCTGTTATACATAGAAAAAAGTCAATTTTCTGATCTTTTACCGCATTTCAGGGGATAATAATGTAAATATTTCAAAAAGTTGTTGGCCCATTGAAAATCTGAATACGTCAATGGATGGGGCTCTCAAAGACGCTTCCAACGAAGTAAGTCGTAATGAAATCGGCCCAGAAATAGTCCTGTTATTGCCTGTTATACATAGAAAAAAGTCAATTTTCTGATCTTTTACCGCATTTCAGGGGATAATAATGTAAATATTTCAAAAAGTTGTTGGCCCATTGAAAATCTGAATACGTCAATGGATGGGGCTCTCAAAGACGCTTCCAACGAAGTAAGTCGTAATGAAATCGGCCCAGAAATAGTCCTTTATTGTCCCTGTTATACATAGAAAAAGTCAATTTTCTGATCTTTTACCGCATTTCAGGGGATAATAATGTAAATATTTCAAAAAGTTGTTGGCCCATTGAAAATCTGAATACGTCAATGGATGGGGCTCTCAAAGACGCTTCCAACGAAGTAAGTCGTAATGAAATCGGCCCAGAAATAGTCCCGGTTATTGCCTGTTATACATAGAAAAAAGTCAATTTTCTGATCTTTTACCGCATTTCAGGGGATAATAATGTAAATATTTCAAAAAGTTGTTGGCCCATTGAAAATCTGAATACGTCAATGGATGGGGCTCTCAAAGACGCTTCCAACGAAGTAAGTCGTAATGAAATCGGCCCAGAAATAGTCCTGTTATTGCCTGTTATACATAGAAAAAAGTCAATTTTCTGATCTTTTACCGCATTTCAGGGGATAATAATGTAAATATTTCAAAAAGTTGTTGGCTCATTGAAAATCTGAATACGTCAATGGATGGGGCTCTCAAAGACGCTTCCAACGAAGTAAGTCGTACTGAAATCGGCCCAGAAATAGTCCTGTTATTGCCTGTTATACATAGAAAAAAGTCAATTTTCTGATCTTTTACCGCATTTCAGGGGATAATAATGTAAATATTTCAAAAAGTTGTTGGCCCATTGAAAATCTGAATACGTCAATGGATGGGGCTCTCAAAGACGCTTCCAACGAAGTAAGTCGTATGAAATCGGCCCAGAAATAGTCCTGTTATTGCCTGTTATACATAAAAAGTAATTTTCTGATCTTTTTCCCCATTTAAGGGAAAAAAAAATAAAATATTTAAAAATTTTTGGTAAATCTGAATACGTCAATGGATGGGGCTCTCAAAGACGCTTCCAACGAAGTAAGTCGTACTGAAATCGGCCCAGAAATAGTCCTGTTATTGCCTGTTATACATAGAAAAAAGTCAATTTTCTGATCTTTTACCGCATTTCAGGGGATAATAATGTAAATATTTCAAAAAGTTGTTGGCCCATTGAAAATCTGAATACGTCAATGGATGGGGCTCTCAAAGACGCTTCCAACGAAGTAAGTCGTACTGAAATCGGCCCAGAAATAGTCCTGTTATTGCCTGTTATACATAGAAAAAAGTCAATTTTCTGATCTTTTACCGCATTTCAGGGGATAATAATGTAAATATTTCAAAAAGTTGTTGGCCCATTGAAAATCTGAATACGTCAATGGATGGGGCTCTCAAAGACGCTTCCAACGAAGTAAGTCGTAATGAAATCGGCCCAGAAATAGTCCTGTTATTGCCTGTTATACATAGAAAAAAGTCAATTTTCTGATCTTTTACCGCATTTCAGGGGATAATAATGTAAATATTTCAAAAAGTTGTTGGCCCATTGAAAATCTGAATACGTCAATGGATGGGGCTCTCAAAGACGCTTCCAACGAAGTAAGTCGTAATGAAATCGGCCCAGAAATAGTCCTGTTATTGCCTGTTATACATAGAAAAAAGTCAATTTTCTGATCTTTTACCGCATTTCAGGGGATAATAATGTAAATATTTCAAAAAGTTGTTGGCCCATTGAAAATCTGAATACGTCAATGGATGGGGCTCTCAAAGACGCTTCCAACGAAGTAAGTCGTACTGAAATCGGCCCAGAAATAGTCCTGTTATTGCCTGTTATACATAGAAAAAAGTCAATTTTCTGATCTTTTACCGCATTTCAGGGGATAATAATGTAAATATTTCAAAAAGTTGTTGGCTCATTGAAAATCTGAATACGTCAATGGATGGGGCTCTCAAAGACGCTTCCAACGAAGTAAGTCGTACTGAAATCGGCCCAGAAATAGTCCTGTTATTGCCTGTTATACATAGAAAAAAGTCAATTTTCTGATCTTTTACCGCATTTCAGGGGATAATAATGTAAATATTTCAAAAAGTTGTTGGCCCATTGAAAATCTGAATACGTCAATGGATGGGGCTCTCAAAGACGCTTCCAACGAAGTAAGTCGTACTGAAATCGGCCCAGAAATAGTCCTGTTATTGCCTGTTATACATAGAAAAAAGTCAATTTTCTGATCTTTTACCGCATTTCAGGGGATAATAATGTAAATATTTCAAAAGTTGTTGGCCCATTGAAAATCTGAATACGTCAATGGATGGGGCTCTCAAAGACGCTTCCAACGAAGTAAGTCGTAATGAAATCGGCCCAGAAATAGTCCTGTTATTGCCTGTTATACATAGAAAAAAGTCAATTTTCTGATCTTTTACCGCATTTCAGGGGATAATAATGTAAATATTTCAAAAAGTTGTTGGCCCATTGAAAATCTGAATACGTCAATGGATGGGGCTCTCAAAGACGCTTCCAACGAAGTAAGTCGTAATGAAATCGGCCCAGAAATAGTCCTGTTATTGCCTGTTATACATAGAAAAAAGTCAATTTTCTGATCTTTTACCGCATTTCAGGGGATAATAATGTAAATATTTCAAAAAGTTGTTGGCCCATTGAAAATCTGAATACGTCAATGGATGGGGCTCTAAAAGACGCTTCCAACGAAGTAAGTCGTAATGAAATCGGCCCAGAAATAGTCCTGTTATTGCCTGTTATACATAGAAAAAAGTCAATTTTCTGATCTTTTACCGCATTTCAGGGGATAATAATGTAAATATTTCAAAAAGTTGTTGGCTCATTGAAAATCTGAATACGTCAATGGATGGGGCTCTCAAAGACGCTTCCAACGAAGTAAGTCGTACTGAAATCGGCCCAGAAATAGTCCTGTTATTGCCTGTTATACATAGAAAAAAGTCAATTTTCTGATCTTTTACCGCATTTCAGGGGATAATAATGTAAATATTTCAAAAAGTTGTTGGCCCATTGAAAATCTGAATACGTCAATGGATGGGGCTCTCAAAGACGCTTCCAACGAAGTAAGTCGTAATGAAATCGGCCCAGAAATAGTCCTGTTATTGCCTGTTATACATAGAAAAAAGTCAATTTTCTGATCTTTTACCGCATTTCAGGGGATAATAATGTAAATATTTCAAAAAGTTGTTGGCCCATTGAAAATCTGAATACGTCAATGGATGGGGCTCTCAAAGACGCTTCCAACGAAGTAAGTCGTAACTGAAATCGGCCCAGAAATAGTCCTGTTATTGCCTGTTATACATAGAAAAAAGTCAATTTTCTGATCTTTTACCGCATTTCAGGGGATAATAATGTAAATATTTCAAAAAGTTGTTGGCCCATTGAAAATCTGAATACGTCAATGGATGGGGCTCTCAAAGACGCTTCCAACGAAGTAAGTCGTAATGAAATCGGCCCAGAAATAGTCCTGTTATTGCCTGTTATACATAGAAAAAAGTCAATTTTCTGATCTTTTACCGCATTTCAGGGGATAATAATGTAAATATTTCAAAAAGTTGTTGGCCCATTGAAAATCTGAATACGTCAATGGATGGGGCTCTCAAAGACGCTTCCAACGAAGTAAGTCGTACTGAAATCGGCCCAGAAATAGTCCTGTTATTGCCTGTTATACATAGAAAAAAGTCAATTTTCTGATCTTTTACCGCATTTCAGGGGATAATAATGTAAATATTTCAAAAAGTTGTTGGCCCATTGAAAATCTGAATACGTCAATGGATGGGGCTCTCAAAGACGCTTCCAACGAAGTAAGTCGTACTGAAATCGGCCCAGAAATAGTCCTGTTATTGCCTGTTATACATAGAAAAAAGTCAATTTTCTGATCTTTTACCGCATTTCAGGGGATAATAATGTAAATATTTCAAAAGTTGTTGGCCCATTGAAAATCTGAATACGTCAATGGATGGGGCTCTCAAAGACGCTTCCAACGAAGTAAGTCGTAATGAAATCGGCCCAGAAATAGTCCTGTTATTGCCTGTTATACATAGAAAAAAGTCAATTTTCTGATCTTTTACCGCATTTCAGGGGATAATAATGTAAATATTTCAAAAAGTTGTTGGCCCATTGAAAATCTGAATACGTCAATGGATGGGGCTCTCAAAGACGCTTCCAACGAAGTAAGTCGTACTGAAATCGGCCCAGAAATAGTCCTGTTATTGCCTGTTATACATAGAAAAAAGTCAATTTTCTGATCTTTTACCGCATTTCAGGGGATAATAATGTAAATATTTCAAAAAGTTGTTGGCCCATTGAAAATCTGAATACGTCAATGGATGGGGCTCTCAAAAGACGCTTCCAACGAAGTAAGTCGTACTGAAATCGGCCCAGAAATAGTCCTGTTATTGCCTGTTATACATAGAAAAAAAGTCAATTTTCTGATCTTTTACCGCATTTCAGGGGATAATAATGTAAATATTTCAAAAGTTGTTGGCCCATTGAAAATCTGAATACGTCAATGGATGGGGCTCTCAAAGACGCTTCCAACGAAGTAAGTCGTACTGAAATCGGCCCAGAAATAGTCCTGTTATTGCCTGTTATACATAGAAAAAAGTCAATTTTCTGATCTTTTACCGCATTTCAGGGGATAATAATGTAAATATTTCAAAAAGTTGTTGGCCCATTGAAAATCTGAATACGTCAATGGATGGGGCTCTCAAAGACGCTTCCAACGAAGTAAGTCGTAATGAAATCGGCCCAGAAATAGTCCTGTTATTGCCTGTTATACATAGAAAAAAGTCAATTTTCTGATCTTTTACCGCATTTCAGGGGGATAATAATGTAAATATTTCAAAAAGTTGTTGGCCCATTGAAAATCTGAATACGTCAATGGATGGGGCTCTCAAAGACGCTTCCAACGAAGTAAGTCGTACTGAAATCGGCCCAGAAATAGTCCTGTTATTGCCTGTTATACATAGAAAAAAGTCAATTTTCTGATCTTTTACCGCATTTCAGGGGATAATAATGTAAATATTTCAAAAAGTTGTTGGCCCATTGAAAATCTGAATACGTCAATGGATGGGGCTCTCAAAGACGCTTCCAACGAAGTAAGTCGTAATGAAATCGGCCCAGAAATAGTCCTGTTATTGCCTGTTATACATAGAAAAAAGTCAATTTTCTGATCTTTTACCGCATTTCAGGGGATAATAATGTAAATATTTCAAAAAGTTGTTGGCCCATTGAAAATCTGAATACGTCAATGGATGGGGCTCTCAAAGACGCTTCCAACGAAGTAAGTCGTACTGAAATCGGCCCAGAAATAGTCCTGTTATTGCCTGTTATACATAGAAAAAAGTCAATTTTCTGATCTTTTACCGCATTTCAGGGGATAATAATGTAAATATTTCAAAAAGTTGTTGGCCCATTGAAAATCTGAATACGTCAATGGATGGGGCTCTCAAAGACGCTTCCAACGAAGTAAGTCGTAATGAAATCGGCCCAGAAATAGTCCTGTTATTGCCTGTTATACATAGAAAAAAGTCAATTTTCTGATCTTTTACCGCATTTCAGGGGATAATAATGTAAATATTTCAAAAAGTTGTTGGCCCATTGAAAATCTGAATACGTCAATGGATGGGGCTCTCAAAGACGCTTCCAACGAAGTAAGTCGTAATGAAATCGGCCCAGAAATAGTCCTGTTATTGCCTGTTATACATAGAAAAAAGTCAATTTTCTGATCTTTTACCGCATTTCAGGGGATAATAATGTAAATATTTCAAAAGTTGTTGGCCCATTGAAAATCTGAATACGTCAATGGATGGGGCTCTCAAAGACGCTTCCAACGAAGTAAGTCGTAATGAAATCGGCCCAGAAATAGTCCTGTTATTGCCTGTTATACATAGAAAAAAGTCAATTTTCTGATCTTTTACCGCATTTCAGGGGATAATAATGTAAATATTTCAAAAAGTTGTTGGCTCATTGAAAATCTGAATACGTCAATGGATGGGGCTCTCAAAGACGCTTCCAACGAAGTAAGTCGTACTGAAATCGGCCCAGAAATAGTCCTGTTATTGCCTGTTATACATAGAAAAAAGTCAATTTTCTGATCTTTTACCGCATTTCAGGGGATAATAATGTAAATATTTCAAAAAGTTGTTGGCCCATTGAAAATCTGAATACGTCAATGGATGGGGCTCTCAAAGACGCTTCCAACGAAGTAAGTCGTACTGAAATCGGCCCAGAAATAGTCCTGTTATTGCCTGTTATACATAGAAAAAAGTCAATTTTCTGATCTTTTACCGCATTTCAGGGGATAATAATGTAAATATTTCAAAAAGTTGTTGGCCCATTGAAAATCTGAATACGTCAATGGATGGGGCTCTCAAAGACGCTTCCAACGAAGTAAGTCGTACTGAAATCGGCCCAGAAATAGTCCTGTTATTGCCTGTTATACATAGAAAAAAGTCAATTTTCTGATCTTTTACCGCATTTCAGGGGATAATAATGTAAATATTTCAAAAAGTTGTTGGCCCATTGAAAATCTGAATACGTCAATGGATGGGGCTCTCAAAGACGCTTCCAACGAAGTAAGTCGTACTGAAATCGGCCCAGAAATAGTCCTGTTATTGCCTGTTATACATAGAAAAAAGTCAATTTTCTGATCTTTTACCGCATTTCAGGGGATAATAATGTAAATATTTCAAAAAGTTGTTGGCCCATTGAAAATCTGAATACGTCAATGGATGGGGCTCTCAAAGACGCTTCCAACGAAGTAAGTCGTACTGAAATCGGCCCAGAAATAGTCCTGTTATTGCCTGTTATACATAGAAAAAAGTCAATTTTCTGATCTTTTACCGCATTTCAGGGGATAATAATGTAAATATTTCAAAAAGTTGTTGGCCCATTGAAAATCTGAATACGTCAATGGATGGGGCTCTCAAAGACGCTTCCAACGAAGTAAGTCGTACTGAAATCGGCCCAGAAATAGTCCTGTTATTGCCTGTTATACATAGAAAAAAGTCAATTTTCTGATCTTTTACCGCATTTCAGGGGATAATAATGTAAATATTTCAAAAAGTTGTTGGCCCATTGAAAATCTGAATACGTCAATGGATGGGGCTCTCAAAGACGCTTCCAACGAAGTAAGTCGTACTGAAATCGGCCCAGAAATAGTCCTGTTATTGCCTGTTATACATAGAAAAAAGTCAATTTTCTGATCTTTTACCGCATTTCAGGGGATAATAATGTAAATATTTCAAAAAGTTGTTGGCCCATTGAAAATCTGAATACGTCAATGGATGGGGCTCTCAAAGACGCTTCCAACGAAGTAAGTCGTACTGAAATCGGCCCAGAAATAGTCCTGTTATTGCCTGTTATACATAGAAAAAAGTCAATTTTCTGATCTTTTACCGCATTTCAGGGGATAATAATGTAAATATTTCAAAAAGTTGTTGGCCCATTGAAAATCTGAATACGTCAATGGATGGGGCTCTCAAAGACGCTTCCAACGAAGTAAGTCGTACTGAAATCGGCCCAGAAATAGTCCTGTTATTGCCTGTTATACATAGAAAAAAGTCAATTTTCTGATCTTTTACCGCATTTCAGGGGATAATAATGTAAATATTTCAAAAAGTTGTTGGCCCATTGAAAATCTGAATACGTCAATGGATGGGGCTCTCAAAGACGCTTCCAACGAAGTAAGTCGTAATGAAATCGGCCCAGAAATAGTCCTGTTATTGCCTGTTATACATAGAAAAAAGTCAATTTTCTGATCTTTTACCGCATTTCAGGGGATAATAATGTAAATATTTCAAAAGTTGTTGGCCCATTGAAAATCTGAATACGTCAATGGATGGGGCTCTCAAAGACGCTTCCAACGAAGTAAGTCGTACTGAAATCGGCCCAGAAATAGTCCTGTTATTGCCTGTTATACATAGAAAAAAGTCAATTTTCTGATCTTTTACCGCATTTCAGGGGATAATAATGTAAATATTTCAAAAAGTTGTTGGCCCATTGAAAATCTGAATACGTCAATGGATGGGGCTCTCAAAGACGCTTCCAACGAAGTAAGTCGTAATGAAATCGGCCCAGAAATAGTCCTGTTATTGCCTGTTATACATAGAAAAAAGTCAATTTTCTGATCTTTTACCGCATTTCAGGGGATAATAATGTAAATATTTCAAAAAGTTGTTGGCCCATTGAAAATCTGAATACGTCAATGGATGGGGCTCTCAAAGACGCTTCCAACGAAGTAAGTCGTACTGAAATCGGCCCAGAAATAGTCCTGTTATTGCCTGTTATACATAGAAAAAAGTCAATTTTCTGATCTTTTACCGCATTTCAGGGGATAATAATGTAAATATTTCAAAAAGTTGTTGGCCCATTGAAAATCTGAATACGTCAATGGATGGGGCTCTCAAAGACGCTTCCAACGAAGTAAGTCGTAATGAAATCGGCCCAGAAATAGTCCTGTTATTGCCTGTTATACATAGAAAAAAGTCAATTTTCTGATCTTTTACCGCATTTCAGGGGATAATAATGTAAATATTTCAAAAAGTTGTTGGCCCATTGAAAATCTGAATACGTCAATGGATGGGGCTCTCAAAGACGCTTCCAACGAAGTAAGTCGTAATGAAATCGGCCCAGAAATAGTCCTGTTATTGCCTGTTATACATAGAAAAAAGTCAATTTTCTGATCTTTTACCGCATTTCAGGGGATAATAATGTAAATATTTCAAAAAGTTGTTGGCCCATTGAAAATCTGAATACGTCAATGGATGGGGCTCTCAAAGACGCTTCCAACGAAGTAAGTCGTAATGAAATCGGCCCAGAAATAGTCCTGTTATTGCCTGTTATACATAGAAAAAAGTCAATTTTCTGATCTTTTACCGCATTTCAGGGGATAATAATGTAAATATTTCAAAAAGTTGTTGGCCCATTGAAAATCTGAATACGTCAATGGATGGGGCTCTCAAAGACGCTTCCAACGAAGTAAGTCGTACTGAAATCGGCCCAGAAATAGTCCTGTTATTGCCTGTTATACATAGAAAAAGTCAATTTTCTGATCTTTTACCGCATTTCAGGGGATAATAATGTAAATATTTCAAAAAGTTGTTGGCCCATTGAAAATCTGAATACGTCAATGGATGGGGCTCTCAAAGACGCTTCCAACGAAGTAAGTCGTAATGAAATCGGCCCAGAAATAGTCCTGTTATTGCCTGTTATACATAGAAAAAAGTCAATTTTCTGATCTTTTACCGCATTTCAGGGGATAATAATGTAAATATTTCAAAAAGTTGTTGGCCCATTGAAAATCTGAATACGTCAATGGATGGGGCTCTCAAAGACGCTTCCAACGAAGTAAGTCGTACTGAAATCGGCCCAGAAATAGTCCTGTTATTGCCTGTTATACATAGAAAAAGTCAATTTTCTGATCTTTTACCGCATTTCAGGGGATAATAATGTAAATATTTCAAAAAGTTGTTGGCCCATTGAAAATCTGAATACGTCAATGGATGGGGCTCTCAAAGACGCTTCCAACGAAGTAAGTCGTAATGAAATCGGCCCAGAAATAGTCCTGTTATTGCCTGTTATACATAGAAAAAAGTCAATTTTCTGATCTTTTACCGCATTTCAGGGGATAATAATGTAAATATTTCAAAAAGTTGTTGGCCCATTGAAAATCTGAATACGTCAATGGATGGGGCTCTCAAAGACGCTTCCAACGAAGTAAGTCGTAATGAAATCGGCCCAGAAATAGTCCTGTTATTGCCTGTTATACATAGAAAAAAGTCAATTTTCTGATCTTTTACCGCATTTCAGGGGATAATAATGTAAATATTTCAAAAAGTTGTTGGCCCATTGAAAATCTGAATACGTCAATGGATGGGGCTCTCAAAGACGCTTCCAACGAAGTAAGTCGTACTGAAATCGGCCCAGAAATAGTCCTGTTATTGCCTGTTATACATAGAAAAAAGTCAATTTTCTGATCTTTTACCGCATTTCAGGGGATAATAATGTAAATATTTCAAAAAGTTGTTGGCCCATTGAAAATCTGAATACGTCAATGGATGGGGCTCTCAAAGACGCTTCCAACGAAGTAAGTCGTAATGAAATCGGCCCAGAAATAGTCCTGTTATTGCCTGTTATACATAGAAAAAAGTCAATTTTCTGATCTTTTACCGCATTTCAGGGGATAATAATGTAAATATTTCAAAAAGTTGTTGGCCCATTGAAAATCTGAATACGTCAATGGATGGGGCTCTCAAAGACGCTTCCAACGAAGTAAGTCGTAATGAAATCGGCCCAGAAATAGTCCTGTTATTGCCTGTTATACATAGAAAAAAGTCAATTTTCTGATCTTTTACCGCATTTCAGGGGATAATAATGTAAATATTTCAAAAAGTTGTTGGCCCATTGAAAATCTGAATACGTCAATGGATGGGGCTCTCAAAGACGCTTCCAACGAAGTAAGTCGTAATGAAATCGGCCCAGAAATAGTCCTGTTATTGCCTGTTATACATAGAAAAAAGTCAATTTTCTGATCTTTTACCGCATTTCAGGGGATAATAATGTAAATATTTCAAAAAGTTGTTGGCCCATTGAAAATCTGAATACGTCAATGGATGGGGCTCTCAAAGACGCTTCCAACGAAGTAAGTCGTACTGAAATCGGCCCAGAAATAGTCCTGTTATTGCCTGTTATACATAGAAAAAAGTCAATTTTCTGATCTTTTACCGCATTTCAGGGGATAATAATGTAAATATTTCAAAAAGTTGTTGGCCCATTGAAAATCTGAATACGTCAATGGATGGGGCTCTCAAAGACGCTTCCAACGAAGTAAGTCGTAATGAAATCGGCCCAGAAATAGTCCTGTTATTGCCTGTTATACATAGAAAAAAGTCAATTTTCTGATCTTTTACCGCATTTCAGGGGATAATAATGTAAATATTTCAAAAAGTTGTTGGCCCATTGAAAATCTGAATACGTCAATGGATGGGGCTCTCAAAGACGCTTCCAACGAAGTAAGTCGTACTGAAATCGGCCCAGAAATAGTCCTGTTATTGCCTGTTATACATAAGAAAAAGTCAATTTTCTGATCTTTTACCGCATTTCAGGGGATAATAATGTAAATATTTCAAAAAGTTGTTGGCCCATTGAAAATCTGAATACGTCAATGGATGGGGCTCTCAAAGACGCTTCCAACGAAGTAAGTCGTAATGAAATCGGCCCAGAAATAGTCCTGTTATTGCCTGTTATACATAGAAAAAAGTCAATTTTCTGATCTTTTACCGCATTTCAGGGGATAATAATGTAAATATTTCAAAAAGTTGTTGGCCCATTGAAAATCTGAATACGTCAATGGATGGGGCTCTCAAAGACGCTTCCAACGAAGTAAGTCGTAATGAAATCGGCCCAGAAATAGTCCTGTTATTGCCTGTTATACATAGAAAAAAGTCAATTTTCTGATCTTTTACCGCATTTCAGGGGATAATAATGTAAATATTTCAAAAAGTTGTTGGCCCATTGAAAATCTGAATACGTCAATGGATGGGGCTCTCAAAGACGCTTCCAACGAAGTAAGTCGTAATGAAATCGGCCCAGAAATAGTCCTGTTATTGCCTGTTATACATAGAAAAAAGTCAATTTTCTGATCTTTTACCGCATTTCAGGGGATAATAATGTAAATATTTCAAAAAGTTGTTGGCCCATTGAAAATCTGAATACGTCAATGGATGGGGCTCTCAAAGACGCTTCCAACGAAGTAAGTCGTAATGAAATCGGCCCAGAAATAGTCCTGTTATTGCCTGTTATACATAGAAAAAAGTCAATTTTCTGATCTTTTACCGCATTTCAGGGGATAATAATGTAAATATTTCAAAAAGTTGTTGGCCCATTGAAAATCTGAATACGTCAATGGATGGGGCTCTCAAAGACGCTTCCAACGAAGTAAGTCGTACTGAAATCGGCCCAGAAATAGTCCTGTTATTGCCTGTTATACATAGAAAAAAGTCAATTTTCTGATCTTTTACCGCATTTCAGGGGATAATAATGTAAATATTTCAAAAAGTTGTTGGCCCATTGAAAATCTGAATACGTCAATGGATGGGGCTCTCAAAGACGCTTCCAACGAAGTAAGTCGTACTGAAATCGGCCCAGAAATAGTCCTGTTATTGCCTGTTATACATAGAAAAAAGTCAATTTTCTGATCTTTTACCGCATTTCAGGGGATAATAATGTAAATATTTCAAAAAGTTGTTGGCCCATTGAAAATCTGAATACGTCAATGGATGGGGCTCTCAAAGACGCTTCCAACGAAGTAAGTCGTACTGAAATCGGCCCAGAAATAGTCCTGTTATTGCCTGTTATACATAGAAAAAAGTCAATTTTCTGATCTTTTACCGCATTTCAGGGGATAATAATGTAAATATTTCAAAAAGTTGTTGGCCCATTGAAAATCTGAATACGTCAATGGATGGGGCTCTCAAAGACGCTTCCAACGAAGTAAGTCGTACTGAAATCGGCCCAGAAATAGTCCTGTTATTGCCTGTTATACATAGAAAAAAGTCAATTTTCTGATCTTTTACCGCATTTCAGGGGATAATAATGTAAATATTTCAAAAAGTTGTTGGCCCATTGAAAATCTGAATACGTCAATGGATGGGGCTCTCAAAGACGCTTCCAACGAAGTAAGTCGTAATGAAATCGGCCCAGAAATAGTCCTGTTATTGCCTGTTATACATAGAAAAAAGTCAATTTTCTGATCTTTTACCGCATTTCAGGGGATAATAATGTAAATATTTCAAAAAGTTGTTGGCCCATTGAAAATCTGAATACGTCAATGGATGGGACTCTCAAAGACGCTTCCAACGAAGTAAGTCGTAATGAAATCGGCCCAGAAATAGTCCTGTTATTGCCTGTTATACATAGAAAAAAGTCAATTTTCTGATCTTTTACCGCATTTCAGGGGATAATAATGTAAATATTTCAAAAAGTTGTTGGCCCATTGAAAATCTGAATACGTCAATGGATGGGGCTCTCAAAGACGCTTCCAACGAAGTAAGTCGTAATGAAATCGGCCCAGAAATAGTCCTGTTATTGCCTGTTATACATAGAAAAAAGTCAATTTTCTGATCTTTTACCGCATTTCAGGGGATAATAATGTAAATATTTCAAAAAGTTGTTGGCCCATTGAAAATCTGAATACGTCAATGGATGGGGCTCTCAAAGACGCTTCCAACGAAGTAAGTCGTAATGAAATCGGCCCAGAAATAGTCCTGTTATTGCCTGTTATACATAGAAAAAAGTCAATTTTCTGATCTTTTACCGCATTTCAGGGGATAATAATGTAAATATTTCAAAAAGTTGTTGGCCCATTGAAAATCTGAATACGTCAATGGATGGGGCTCTCAAAGACGCTTCCAACGAAGTAAGTCGTACTGAAATCGGCCCAGAAATAGTCCTGTTATTGCCTGTTATACATAGAAAAAAGTCAATTTTCTGATCTTTTACCGCATTTCAGGGGATAATAATGTAAATATTTCAAAAAGTTGTTGGCCCATTGAAAATCTGAATACGTCAATGGATGGGGCTCTCAAAGACGCTTCCAACGAAGTAAGTCGTACTGAAATCGGCCCAGAAATAGTCCTGTTATTGCCTGTTATACATAGAAAAAAGTCAATTTTCTGATCTTTTACCGCATTTCAGGGGATAATAATGTAAATATTTCAAAAAGTTGTTGGCCCATTGAAAATCTGAATACGTCAATGGATGGGGCTCTCAAAGACGCTTCCAACGAAGTAAGTCGTACTGAAATCGGCCCAGAAATAGTCCTGTTATTGCCTGTTATACATAGAAAAAAGTCAATTTTCTGATCTTTTACCGCATTTCAGGGGATAATAATGTAAATATTTCAAAAAGTTGTTGGCCCATTGAAAATCTGAATACGTCAATGGATGGGGCTCTCAAAGACGCTTCCAACGAAGTAAGTCGTACTGAAATCGGCCCAGAAATAGTCCTGTTATTGCCTGTTATACATAGAAAAAAGTCAATTTTCTGATCTTTTACCGCATTTCAGGGGATAATAATGTAAATATTTCAAAAAGTTGTTGGCCCATTGAAAATCTGAATACGTCAATGGATGGGGCTCTCAAAGACGCTTCCAACGAAGTAAGTCGTAATGAAATCGGCCCAGAAATAGTCCTGTTATTGCCTGTTATACATAGAAAAAGTCAATTTTCTGATCTTTTACCGCATTTCAGGGGATAATAATGTAAATATTTCAAAAAGTTGTTGGCCCATTGAAAATCTGAATACGTCAATGGATGGGGCTCTCAAAGACGCTTCCAACGAAGTAAGTCGTAATGAAATCGGCCCAGAAATAGTCCTGTTATTGCCTGTTATACATAGAAAAAAGTCAATTTTCTGATCTTTTACCGCATTTCAGGGGATAATAATGTAAATATTTCAAAAAGTTGTTGGCTCATTGAAAATCTGAATACGTCAATGGATGGGGCTCTCAAAGACGCTTCCAACGAAGTAAGTCGTAATGAAATCGGCCCAGAAATAGTCCTGTTATTGCCTGTTATACATAGAAAAAAGTCAATTTTCTGATCTTTTACCGCATTTCAGGGGATAATAATGTAAATATTTCAAAAAGTTGTTGGCCCATTGAAAATCTGAATACGTCAATGGATGGGGCTCTAAAAGACGCTTCCAACGAAGTAAGTCGTAATGAAATCGGCCCAGAAATAGTCCTGTTATTGCCCTGTTATACATAGAAAAAAGTCAATTTTCTGATCTTTTACCGCATTTCAGGGGATAATAATGTAAATATTTCAAAAAGTTGTTGGCCCATTGAAAATCTGAATACGTCAATGGATGGGGCTCTCAAAGACGCTTCCAACGAAGTAAGTCGTAATGAAATCGGCCCAGAAATAGTCCTGTTATTGCCTGTTATACATAGAAAAAAGTCAATTTTCTGATCTTTTACCGCATTTCAGGGGATAATAATGTAAATATTTCAAAAAGTTGTTGGCCCATTGAAAATCTGAATACGTCAATGGATGGGGCTCTCAAAGACGCTTCCAACGAAGTAAGTCGTAATGAAATCGGCCCAGAAATAGTCCTGTTATTGCCTGTTATACATAGAAAAAAGTCAATTTTCTGATCTTTTACCGCATTTCAGGGGATAATAATGTAAATATTTCAAAAAGTTGTTGGCTCATTGAAAATCTGAATACGTCAATGGATGGGGCTCTCAAAGACGCTTCCAACGAAGTAAGTCGTACTGAAATCGGCCCAGAAATAGTCCTGTTATTGCCTGTTATACATAGAAAAAAGTCAATTTTCTGATCTTTTACCGCATTTCAGGGGATAATAATGTAAATATTTCAAAAAGTTGTTGGCCCATTGAAAATCTGAATACGTCAATGGATGGGGCTCTCAAAGACGCTTCCAACGAAGTAAGTCGTTATGAAATCGGCCCAGAAATAGTCCTGTTATTGCCTGTTATACATAGAAAAAAGTCAATTTTCTGATCTTTTACCGCATTTCAGGGGATAATAATGTAAATATTTCAAAAAGTTGTTGGCCCATTGAAAATCTGAATACGTCAATGGATGGGGCTCTCAAAAGACGCTTCCAACGAAGTAAGTCGTAATGAAATCGGCCCAGAAATAGTCCTGTTATTGCCTGTTATACATAGAAAAAAGTCAATTTTCTGATCTTTTACCGCATTTCAGGGGATAATAATGTAAATATTTCAAAAAGTTGTTGGCCCATTGAAAATCTGAATACGTCAATGGATGGGGCTCTCAAAGACGCTTCCAACGAAGTAAGTCGTAATGAAATCGGCCCAGAAATAGTCCTGTTATTGCCTGTTATACATAGAAAAAAGTCAATTTTCTGATCTTTTACCGCATTTCAGGGGATAATAATGTAAATATTTCAAAAAGTTGTTGGCCCATTGAAAATCTGAATACGTCAATGGATGGGGCTCTCAAAGACGCTTCCAACGAAGTAAGTCGTAATGAAATCGGCCCAGAAATAGTCCTGTTATTGCCTGTTATACATAGAAAAAAGTCAATTTTCTGATCTTTTACCGCATTTCAGGGGATAATAATGTAAATATTTCAAAAAGTTGTTGGCCCATTGAAAATCTGAATACGTCAATGGATGGGGCTCTCAAAAGACGCTTCCAACGAAGTAAGTCGTAATGAAATCGGCCCAGAAATAGTCCTGTTATTGCCTGTTATACATAGAAAAAAGTCAATTTTCTGATCTTTTACCGCATTTCAGGGGATAATAATGTAAATATTTCAAAAAGTTGTTGGCCCATTGAAAATCTGAATACGTCAATGGATGGGGCTCTAAAAGACGCTTCCAACGAAGTAAGTCGTAATGAAATCGGCCCAGAAATAGTCCTGTTATTGCCTGTTATACATAGAAAAAAGTCAATTTTCTGATCTTTTACCGCATTTCAGGGGATAATAATGTAAATATTTCAAAAAGTTGTTGGCCCATTGAAAATCTGAATACGTCAATGGATGGGGCTCTCAAAAGACGCTTCCAACGAAGTAAGTCGTAATGAAATCGGCCCAGAAATAGTCCTGTTATTGCCTGTTATACATAGAAAAAAGTCAATTTTCTGATCTTTTACCGCATTTCAGGGGATAATAATGTAAATATTTCAAAAAGTTGTTGGCCCATTGAAAATCTGAATACGTCAATGGATGGGGCTCTCAAAGACGCTTCCAACGAAGTAAGTCGTACTGAAATCGGCCCAGAAATAGTCCTGTTATTGCCTGTTATACATAGAAAAAAGTCAATTTTCTGATCTTTTACCGCATTTCAGGGGATAATAATGTAAATATTTCAAAAAGTTGTTGGCCCATTGAAAATCTGAATACGTCAATGGATGGGGCTCTCAAAGACGCTTCCAACGAAGTAAGTCGTAATGAAATCGGCCCAGAAATAGTCCTGTTATTGCCTGTTATACATAGAAAAAAGTCAATTTTCTGATCTTTTACCGCATTTCAGGGGATAATAATGTAAATATTTCAAAAAGTTGTTGGCCCATTGAAAATCTGAATACGTCAATGGATGGGGCTCTCAAAGACGCTTCCAACGAAGTAAGTCGTAATGAAATCGGCCCAGAAATAGTCCTGTTATTGCCTGTTATACATAGAAAAAAGTCAATTTTCTGATCTTTTACCGCATTTCAGGGGATAATAATGTAAATATTTCAAAAAGTTGTTGGCCCATTGAAAATCTGAATACGTCAATGGATGGGGCTCTCAAAGACGCTTCCAACGAAGTAAGTCGTACTGAAATCGGCCCAGAAATAGTCCTGTTATTGCCTGTTATACATAGAAAAAAGTCAATTTTCTGATCTTTTACCGCATTTCAGGGGATAATAATGTAAATATTTCAAAAAGTTGTTGGCCCATTGAAAATCTGAATACGTCAATGGATGGGACTCTCAAAGACGCTTCCAACGAAGTAAGTCGTAATGAAATCGGCCCAGAAATAGTCCTGTTATTGCCTGTTATACATAGAAAAAAGTCAATTTTCTGATCTTTTACCGCATTTCAGGGGATAATAATGTAAATATTTCAAAAAGTTGTTGGCTCATTGAAAATCTGAATACGTCAATGGATGGGGCTCTCAAAGACGCTTCCAACGAAGTAAGTCGTACTGAAATCGGCCCAGAAATAGTCCTGTTATTGCCTGTTATACATCATAAAAAAAAGTCAATTTTCTGATCTTTTACCGCATTTCAGGGGATAATAATGTAAATATTTCAAAAAGTTGTTGGCCCATTGAAAATCTGAATACGTCAATGGATGGGGCTCTCAAAGACGCTTCCAACGAAGTAAGTCGTAATGAAATCGGCCCAGAAATAGTCCTGTTATTGCCTGTTATACATAGAAAAAAGTCAATTTTCTGATCTTTTACCGCATTTCAGGGGATAATAATGTAAATATTTCAAAAAGTTGTTGGCCCATTGAAAATCTGAATACGTCAATGGATGGGGCTCTAAAAGACGCTTCCAACGAAGTAAGTCGTAATGAAATCGGCCCAGAAATAGTCCTGTTATTGCCTGTTATACATAGAAAAAAGTCAATTTTCTGATCTTTTACCGCATTTCAGGGGATAATAATGTAAATATTTCAAAAAGTTGTTGGCTCATTGAAAATCTGAATACGTCAATGGATGGGGCTCTCAAAGACGCTTCCAACGAAGTAAGTCGTAATGAAATCGGCCCAGAAATAGTCCTGTTATTGCCTGTTATACATAGAAAAAAGTCAATTTTCTGATCTTTTACCGCATTTCAGGGGATAATAATGTAAATATTTCAAAAAGTTGTTGGCCCATTGAAAATCTGAATACGTCAATGGATGGGGCTCTAAAAGACGCTTCCAACGAAGTAAGTCGTAATGAAATCGGCCCAGAAATAGTCCTGTTATTGCCTGTTATACATAGAAAAAAGTCAATTTTCTGATCTTTTACCGCATTTCAGGGGATAATAATGTAAATATTTCAAAAAGTTGTTGGCCCATTGAAAATCTGAATACGTCAATGGATGGGGCTCTCAAAGACGCTTCCAACGAAGTAAGTCGTAATGAAATCGGCCCAGAAATAGTCCTGTTATTGCCTGTTATACATAGAAAAAAGTCAATTTTCTGATCTTTTACCGCATTTCAGGGGATAATAATGTAAATATTTCAAAAAGTTGTTGGCCCATTGAAAATCTGAATACGTCAATGGATGGGACTCTCAAAGACGCTTCCAACGAAGTAAGTCGTAATGAAATCGGCCCAGAAATAGTCCTGTTATTGCCTGTTATACATAGAAAAAAGTCAATTTTCTGATCTTTTACCGCATTTCAGGGGATAATAATGTAAATATTTCAAAAAGTTGTTGGCCCATTGAAAATCTGAATACGTCAATGGATGGGGCTCTCAAAGACGCTTCCAACGAAGTAAGTCGTACTGAAATCGGCCCAGAAATAGTCCTGTTATTGCCTGTTATACATAGAAAAAAGTCAATTTTCTGATCTTTTACCGCATTTCAGGGGATAATAATGTAAATATTTCAAAAAGTTGTTGGCCCATTGAAAATCTGAATACGTCAATGGATGGGACTCTCAAAGACGCTTCCAACGAAGTAAGTCGTAATGAAATCGGCCCAGAAATAGTCCTGTTATTGCCTGTTATACATAGAAAAAAGTCAATTTTCTGATCTTTTACCGCATTTCAGGGGATAATAATGTAAATATTTCAAAAAGTTGTTGGCTCATTGAAAATCTGAATACGTCAATGGATGGGGCTCTCAAAGACGCTTCCAACGAAGTAAGTCGTACTGAAATCGGCCCAGAAATAGTCCTGTTATTGCCTGTTATACATAGAAAAAAGTCAATTTTCTGATCTTTTACCGCATTTCAGGGGATAATAATGTAAATATTTCAAAAAGTTGTTGGCCCATTGAAAATCTGAATACGTCAATGGATGGGACTCTCAAAGACGCTTCCAACGAAGTAAGTCGTAATGAAATCGGCCCAGAAATAGTCCTGTTATTGCCTGTTATACATAGAAAAAAGTCAATTTTCTGATCTTTTACCGCATTTCAGGGGATAATAATGTAAATATTTCAAAAAGTTGTTGGCCCATTGAAAATCTGAATACGTCAATGGATGGGGCTCTAAAAGACGCTTCCAACGAAGTAAGTCGTAATGAAATCGGCCCAGAAATAGTCCTGTTATTGCCTGTTATACATAGAAAAAAGTCAATTTTCTGATCTTTTACCGCATTTCAGGGGATAATAATGTAAATATTTCAAAAAGTTGTTGGCTCATTGAAAATCTGAATACGTCAATGGATGGGGCTCTCAAAGACGCTTCCAACGAAGTAAGTCGTACTGAAATCGGCCCAGAAATAGTCCTGTTATTGCCTGTTATACATAGAAAAAAGTCAATTTTCTGATCTTTTACCGCATTTCAGGGGATAATAATGTAAATATTTCAAAAAGTTGTTGGCCCATTGAAAATCTGAATACGTCAATGGATGGGGCTCTCAAAGACGCTTCCAACGAAGTAAGTCGTAATGAAATCGGCCCAGAAATAGTCCTGTTATTGCCTGTTATACATAGAAAAAAGTCAATTTTCTGATCTTTTACCGCATTTCAGGGGATAATAATGTAAATATTTCAAAAAGTTGTTGGCTCATTGAAAATCTGAATACGTCAATGGATGGGGCTCTCAAAGACGCTTCCAACGAAGTAAGTCGTAATGAAATCGGCCCAGAAATAGTCCTGTTATTGCCTGTTATACATAGAAAAAAGTCAATTTTCTGATCTTTTACCGCATTTCAGGGGATAATAATGTAAATATTTCAAAAAGTTGTTGGCCCATTGAAAATCTGAATACGTCAATGGATGGGACTCTCAAAGACGCTTCCAACGAAGTAAGTCGTAATGAAATCGGCCCAGAAATAGTCCTGTTATTGCCTGTTATACATAGAAAAAAGTCAATTTTCTGATCTTTTACCGCATTTCAGGGGATAATAATGTAAATATTTCAAAAAGTTGTTGGCTCATTGAAAATCTGAATACGTCAATGGATGGGGCTCTCAAAGACGCTTCCAACGAAGTAAGTCGTACTGAAATCGGCCCAGAAATAGTCCTGTTATTGCCTGTTATACATAGAAAAAAGTCAATTTTCTGATCTTTTACCGCATTTCAGGGGATAATAATGTAAATATTTCAAAAAGTTGTTGGCCCATTGAAAATCTGAATACGTCAATGGATGGGACTCTCAAAGACGCTTCCAACGAAGTAAGTCGTAATGAAATCGGCCCAGAAATAGTCCTGTTATTGCCTGTTATACATAGAAAAAAGTCAATTTTCTGATCTTTTACCGCATTTCAGGGGATAATAATGTAAATATTTCAAAAAGTTGTTGGCCCATTGAAAATCTGAATACGTCAATGGATGGGGCTCTCAAAGACGCTTCCAACGAAGTAAGTCGTACTGAAATCGGCCCAGAAATAGTCCTGTTATTGCCTGTTATACATAGAAAAAGTCAATTTTCTGATCTTTTACCGCATTTCAGGGGATAATAATGTAAATATTTCAAAAAGTTGTTGGCCCATTGAAAATCTGAATACGTCAATGGATGGGGCTCTCAAAGACGCTTCCAACGAAGTAAGTCGTAATGAAATCGGCCCAGAAATAGTCCTGTTATTGCCTGTTATACATAGAAAAAAGTCAATTTTCTGATCTTTTACCGCATTTCAGGGGATAATAATGTAAATATTTCAAAAAGTTGTTGGCCCATTGAAAATCTGAATACGTCAATGGATGGGGCTCTAAAAGACGCTTCCAACGAAGTAAGTCGTAATGAAATCGGCCCAGAAATAGTCCTGTTATTGCCTGTTATACATAGAAAAAAGTCAATTTTCTGATCTTTTACCGCATTTCAGGGGATAATAATGTAAATATTTCAAAAAGTTGTTGGCCCATTGAAAATCTGAATACGTCAATGGATGGGGCTCTCAAAGACGCTTCCAACGAAGTAAGTCGTACTGAAATCGGCCCAGAAATAGTCCTGTTATTGCCTGTTATACATAGAAAAAAGTCAATTTTCTGATCTTTTACCGCATTTCAGGGGATAATAATGTAAATATTTCAAAAAGTTGTTGGCCCATTGAAAATCTGAATACGTCAATGGATGGGGCTCTCAAAGACGCTTCCAACGAAGTAAGTCGTAATGAAATCGGCCCAGAAATAGTCCTGTTATTGCCTGTTATACATATAAAAAAAGTCAATTTTCTGATCTTTTACCGCATTTCAGGGGATAATAATGTAAATATTTCAAAAAGTTGTTGGCCCATTGAAAATCTGAATACGTCAATGGATGGGACTCTCAAAGACGCTTCCAACGAAGTAAGTCGTAATGAAATCGGCCCAGAAATAGTCCTGTTATTGCCTGTTATACATAGAAAAAAGTCAATTTTCTGATCTTTTACCGCATTTCAGGGGATAATAATGTAAATATTTCAAAAAGTTGTTGGCCCATTGAAAATCTGAATACGTCAATGGATGGGGCTCTCAAAGACGCTTCCAACGAAGTAAGTCGTAATGAAATCGGCCCAGAAATAGTCCTGTTATTGCCTGTTATATCCATACATTGGATAAAAAGTCAATTTTCTGATCTTTTACCGCATTTCAGGGGATAATAATGTAAATATTTCAAAAAGTTGTTGGCCCATTGAAAATCTGAATACGTCAATGGATGGGGCTCTCAAAGACGCTTCCAACGAAGTAAGTCGTATTTGAAATCGGCCCAGAAATAGTCCTGTTATTGCCTGTTATACATAGAAGTTAATTTTATGTTATTTTTTGGGTTTATATATATTTCGTTTTTTTATAAAATAGATATTTTATTGGGAAGGTGCGAGCTTGACTGAATGGCACTTAATACTTTTCATTTTCTTAGTATAATAATTTTATAAGTTTAAATTTGTTTCTTCTTAAATAGCCCTAAAATACATATGCGCAAATACATACATATGTATATATGTAAGTCTGCACGCATAGCATCAAGCATTCCAGCCTTATACACGCGCTCATTTGTATGTGTGTATGTATGTACACATAAATGCGTGCTCTAGCATATTCTAAGAATCCCGTTGCGATTGATTTGTCTTTGCATTGTTTTTGAATTTCCAGCCGCTACACTGGCTTTTCTTTGCTATGTGGCGTCATAACAATAATGTGATTTCGTTTTAACTACTGTCGAGAGAAACGACGCGGTGGTGCTGTAGGCTGAAGCGCCGACGATCTTTATTTTAGCTATTTTGACAAACATGCTGTTTGGGTAGGGTGCGAGTTCAAATCCCGCGGAAAACACTTTTTTGTAAATGTCAAATTTTTCTTATTTTAACTTTTTTATATTTTATTAATTTTATAAAAATGTTTCCTTCCGCGCTATCAATGCCTATTAAGCCTACTTATGTGTACATATACATAAATAGATGGCTAACGCATATAAATGTCGCAATTCGGGCACTGTAAATGCCGATTGCCACGCCCCTAGTGGCCGTAGACTCCTTATTTTTAGCCAGTTCTTAGAACGAGCAACCGGTTACCTAAATGCAAGATTTGAATTCTTACGCTAAAAAAAATGTGAAAATTACAGGGTATTTTTCGATATGCCACGCCCCTAAAGAGGCTTAAAAATTATTTTTGGGGCATCGATAGAGGAGGCTACCAGTAACTTAACTATCCAAATATGAAGCTTCTAGCTCTTAAACTGTAGGAGATATAAACTTTTGCGGTTTACCACGCCCCCTATAGGCGGACATAAATCTACCATAGCTCGTTGGACTTGGGTGATCAACCCGCGTATATATACCAGAATTTCAGATCTCTAGCATCAATAGTGCCTAAAATATAGCAGAATTCGAAAAATCACTATATCTTCAGGTCCGATTTGCCACGCCCCTAGTGGGCGTAGATATATAATTTTTTCACCCACCTTCATAGAATTAAAACATCAGCTTAAATGCAAAATTTCAGCTTTCTAAGTTTATAACTTTAGGAGATACAGTTTTATCCGATTTGCCACGCCCCTAATGGGCGGAGATATATCCGCCATAGCTTGTGATCTTGGGTGGTCAGCGCGGACCTACATACCAAATTTCAGCTGTCTAGCTCTTCAACAAACATGATTTCTGGTATATCGGAAAATGCATTTTCCGATTTGCCACGCCCCTAGTGGGCGGATCGGGAAAATTTTAACACTTTATAAATCGGAGATATACACGAGTATGTGTTCCAAATTTCAAGTCTCTAGCTTCAATAGCGCCGAAATAGATTGCGTTCATACGGACAGACGGACAGACGGACGGACAGCAAGACGGACCTTAAAAAAAAACCAATATTTTTTTTTTTTTTTTTAAAAAGATTTTTTAAAAGTCAATTTTCTGACTTTTACCGCATTTCAGGGGATAATAATGTAAATATTTCAAAAAGTTGTTGGCCCATTGAAAATCTGAATACGTCAATGGATGGGGCTCTCAAAGACGCTTCCAACGAAGTAAGTCGTACTGAAATCGGCCCAGAAATAGTCCTCTTATTGCCTGTTATACATAGAAAAAGTCAATTTTCTGATCTTTTACCGCATTTCAGGGGATAATAATGTAAATATTTCAAAAATTTGTTGGCTCATTGAAAATCTGAATACGTCAATGGATGGGGCTCTCAAAGACGCTTCCAACGAAGTAAGTCGTAATGAAATCGGCCCAGAAATAGTCCTGTTATTGCCTGTTATACATAGAAAAAAGTCAATTTTCTGATCTTTTACCGCATTTCAGGGGATAATAATGTAAATATTTCAAAAAGTTGTTGGCCCATTGAAAATCTGAATACGTCAATGGATGGGACTCTCAAAGACGCTTCCAACGAAGTAAGTCGTACTGAAATCGGCCCAGAAATAGTCCTGTTATTGCCTGTTATACATAGAAAAAAGTCAATTTTCTGCTCTTTTACCGCATTTCAGGGGATAATAATGTAAATATTTCAAAAAGTTGTTGGCTCATTGAAAATCTGAATACGTCAATGGATGGGGCTCTCAAAGACGCTTCCAACATAAGTAAGTCGTAATGAAATCGGCCCAGAAATAGTCCTGTTATTGCCTGTTATACATAGAAAAAAGTCAATTTTCTGATCTTTTACCGCATTTCAGGGGATAATAATGTAAATATTTCAAAAAGTTGTTGGCCCATTGAAAATCTGAATACGTCAATGGATGGGACTCTCAAAGACGCTTCCAACGAAGTAAGTCGTAATGAAATCGGCCCAGAAATAGTCCTGTTATTGCCTGTTATACATAGAAAAAAGTCAATTTTCTGATCTTTTACCGCATTTCAGGGGATAATAATGTAAATATTTCAAAAAGTTGTTGGCCCATTGAAAATCTGAATACGTCAATGGATGGGACTCTCAAAGACGCTTCCAACGAAGTAAGTCGTAATGAAATCGGCCCAGAAATAGTCCTGTTATTGCCTGTTATACATAGAAAAAAGTCAATTTTCTGATCTTTTACCGCATTTCAGGGGATAATAATGTAAATATTTCAAAAAGTTGTTGGCCCATTGAAAATCTGAATACGTCAATGGATGGGGCTCTCAAAGACGCTTCCAACGAAGTAAGTCGTAATGAAATCGGCCCAGAAATAGTCCTGTTATTGCCTGTTATACATAGAAAAAAGTCAATTTTCTGATCTTTTACCGCATTTCAGGGGATAATAATGTAAATATTTCAAAAAGTTGTTGGCTCATTGAAAATCTGAATACGTCAATGGATGGGGCTCTCAAAGACGCTTCCAACGAAGTAAGTCGTACTGAAATCGGCCCAGAAATAGTCCTGTTATTGCCTGTTATACATAGAAAAAAGTCAATTTTCTGATCTTTTACCGCATTTCAGGGGATAATAATGTAAATATTTCAAAAAGTTGTTGGCCCATTGAAAATCTGAATACGTCAATGGATGGGGCTCTCAAAGACGCTTCCAACGAAGTAAGTCGTACTGAAATCGGCCCAGAAATAGTCCTGTTATTGCCTGTTATACATAGAAAAAAGTCAATTTTCTGATCTTTTACCGCATTTCAGGGGATAATAATGTAAATATTTCAAAAAGTTGTTGGCCCATTGAAAATCTGAATACGTCAATGGATGGGGCTCTCAAAGACGCTTCCAACGAAGTAAGTCGTACTGAAATCGGCCCAGAAATAGTCCTGTTATTGCCTGTTATACATAGAAAAAAGTCAATTTTCTGATCTTTTACCGCATTTCAGGGGATAATAATGTAAATATTTCAAAAAGTTGTTGGCCCATTGAAAATCTGAATACGTCAATGGATGGGGCTCTCAAAGACGCTTCCAACGAAGTAAGTCGTAATGAAATCGGCCCAGAAATAGTCCTGTTATTGCCTGTTATACATAGAAAAAAGTCAATTTTCTGATCTTTTACCGCATTTCAGGGGATAATAATGTAAATATTTCAAAAAGTTGTTGGCCCATTGAAAATCTGAATACGTCAATGGATGGGACTCTCAAAGACGCTTCCAACGAAGTAAGTCGTAATGAAATCGGCCCAGAAATAGTCCTGTTATTGCCTGTTATACATAGAAAAAAGTCAATTTTCTGATCTTTTACCGCATTTCAGGGGATAATAATGTAAATATTTCAAAAAGTTGTTGGCCCATTGAAAATCTGAATACGTCAATGGATGGGGCTCTAAAAGACGCTTCCAACGAAGTAAGTCGTACTGAAATCGGCCCAGAAATAGTCCTGTTATTGCCTGTTATACATAGAAAAAAGTCAATTTTCTGATCTTTTACCGCATTTCAGGGGATAATAATGTAAATATTTCAAAAAGTTGTTGGCTCATTGAAAATCTGAATACGTCAATGGATGGGGCTCTCAAAGACGCTTCCAACGAAGTAAGTCGTACTGAAATCGGCCCAGAAATAGTCCTGTTATTGCCTGTTATACATAGAAAAAAGTCAATTTTCTGATCTTTTACCGCATTTCAGGGGATAATAATGTAAATATTTCAAAAAGTTGTTGGCCCATTGAAAATCTGAATACGTCAATGGATGGGACTCTCAAAGACGCTTCCAACGAAGTAAGTCGTACTGAAATCGGCCCAGAAATAGTCCTGTTATTGCCTGTTATACATAGAAAAAAGTCAATTTTCTGATCTTTTACCGCATTTCAGGGGATAATAATGTAAATATTTCAAAAAGTTGTTGGCCCATTGAAAATCTGAATACGTCAATGGATGGGACTCTCAAAGACGCTTCCAACGAAGTAAGTCGTAATGAAATCGGCCCAGAAATAGTCCTGTTATTGCCTGTTATACATAGAAAAAAGTCAATTTTCTGATCTTTTACCGCATTTCAGGGGATAATAATGTAAATATTTCAAAAAGTTGTTGGCCCATTGAAAATCTGAATACGTCAATGGATGGGGCTCTCAAAGACGCTTCCAACGAAGTAAGTCGTAATGAAATCGGCCCAGAAATAGTCCTGTTATTGCCTGTTATACATAGAAAAAAGTCAATTTTCTGATCTTTTACCGCATTTCAGGGGATAATAATGTAAATATTTCAAAAAGTTGTTGGCCCATTGAAAATCTGAATACGTCAATGGATGGGGCTCTCAAAGACGCTTCCAACGAAGTAAGTCGTACTGAAATCGGCCCAGAAATAGTCCTGTTATTGCCTGTTATACATAGAAAAAAGTCAATTTTCTGATCTTTTACCGCATTTCAGGGGATAATAATGTAAATATTTCAAAAAGTTGTTGGCCCATTGAAAATCTGAATACGTCAATGGATGGGGCTCTAAAAGACGCTTCCAACGAAGTAAGTCGTACTGAAATCGGCCCAGAAATAGTCCTGTTATTGCCTGTTATACATAGAAAAAAGTCAATTTTCTGATCTTTTACCGCATTTCAGGGGATAATAATGTAAATATTTCAAAAAGTTGTTGGCCCATTGAAAATCTGAATACGTCAATGGATGGGGCTCTCAAAGACGCTTCCAACGAAGTAAGTCGTACTGAAATCGGCCCAGAAATAGTCCTGTTATTGCCTGTTATACATAGAAAAAAGTCAATTTTCTGATCTTTTACCGCATTTCAGGGGATAATAATGTAAATATTTCAAAAAGTTGTTGGCCCATTGAAAATCTGAATACGTCAATGGATGGGGCTCTCAAAGACGCTTCCAACGAAGTAAGTCGTACTGAAATCGGCCCAGAAATAGTCCTGTTATTGCCTGTTATACATAGAAAAAAGTCAATTTTCTGATCTTTTACCGCATTTCAGGGGATAATAATGTAAATATTTCAAAAAGTTGTTGGCCCATTGAAAATCTGAATACGTCAATGGATGGGGCTCTCAAAGACGCTTCCAACGAAGTAAGTCGTACTGAAATCGGCCCAGAAATAGTCCTGTTATTGCCTGTTATACATAGAAAAAAGTCAATTTTCTGATCTTTTACCGCATTTCAGGGGATAATAATGTAAATATTTCAAAAAGTTGTTGGCCCATTGAAAATCTGAATACGTCAATGGATGGGGCTCTCAAAGACGCTTCCAACGAAGTAAGTCGTACTGAAATCGGCCCAGAAATAGTCCTGTTATTGCCTGTTATACATAGAAAAAAGTCAATTTTCTGATCTTTTACCGCATTTCAGGGGATAATAATGTAAATATTTCAAAAAGTTGTTGGCCCATTGAAAATCTGAATACGTCAATGGATGGGGCTCTCAAAGACGCTTCCAACGAAGTAAGTCGTACTGAAATCGGCCCAGAAATAGTCCTGTTATTGCCTGTTATACATAGAGAAAAAGTCAATTTTCTGATCTTTTACCGCATTTCAGGGGATAATAATGTAAATATTTCAAAAAGTTGTTGGCCCATTGAAAATCTGAATACGTCAATGGATGGGGCTCTCAAAGACGCTTCCAACGAAGTAAGTCGTACTGAAATCGGCCCAGAAATAGTCCTGTTATTGCCTGTTATACATAGAAAAAAGTCAATTTTCTGATCTTTTACCGCATTTCAGGGGATAATAATGTAAATATTTCAAAAAGTTGTTGGCCCATTGAAAATCTGAATACGTCAATGGATGGGACTCTCAAAGACGCTTCCAACGAAGTAAGTCGTACTGAAATCGGCCCAGAAATAGTCCTGTTATTGCCTGTTATACATAGAAAAAAGTCAATTTTCTGATCTTTTACCGCATTTCAGGGGATAATAATGTAAATATTTCAAAAAGTTGTTGGCCCATTGAAAATCTGAATACGTCAATGGATGGGGCTCTCAAAGACGCTTCCAACGAAGTAAGTCGTACTGAAATCGGCCCAGAAATAGTCCTGTTATTGCCTGTTATACATAGAAAAAAGTCAATTTTCTGATCTTTTACCGCATTTCAGGGGATAATAATGTAAATATTTCAAAAAGTTGTTGGCCCATTGAAAATCTGAATACGTCAATGGATGGGGCTCTAAAAGACGCTTCCAACGAAGTAAGTCGTAATGAAATCGGCCCAGAAATAGTCCTGTTATTGCCTGTTATACATAGAAAAAAGTCAATTTTCTGATCTTTTACCGCATTTCAGGGGATAATAATGTAAATATTTCAAAAAGTTGTTGGCCCATTGAAAATCTGAATACGTCAATGGATGGGGCTCTCAAAAGACGCTTCCAACGAAGTAAGTCGTACTGAAATCGGCCCAGAAATAGTCCTGTTATTGCCTGTTATACATAGAAAAAAGTCAATTTTCTGATCTTTTACCGCATTTCAGGGGATAATAATGTAAATATTTCAAAAAGTTGTTGGCCCATTGAAAATCTGAATACGTCAATGGATGGGACTCTCAAAGACGCTTCCAACGAAGTAAGTCGTACTGAAATCGGCCCAGAAATAGTCCTGTTATTGCCTGTTATACATAGAAAAAAGTCAATTTTCTGATCTTTTACCGCATTTCAGGGGATAATAATGTAAATATTTCAAAAAGTTGTTGGCCATTGAAAATCTGAATACGTCAATGGATGGGGCTCTCAAAGACGCTTCCAACGAAGTAAGTCGTACTGAAATCGGCCCAGAAATAGTCCTGTTATTGCCTGTTATACATAGAAAAAAGTCAATTTTCTGATCTTTTACCGCATTTCAGGGGATAATAATGTAAATATTTCAAAAAGTTGTTGGCCCATTGAAAATCTGAATACGTCAATGGATGGGGCTCTCAAAGACGCTTCCAACGAAGTAAGTCGTAATGAAATCGGCCCAGAAATAGTCCTGTTATTGCCTGTTATACATAGAAAAAAGTCAATTTTCTGATCTTTTACCGCATTTCAGGGGATAATAATGTAAATATTTCAAAAAGTTGTTGGCCCATTGAAAATCTGAATACGTCAATGGATGGGACTCTCAAAGACGCTTCCAACGAAGTAAGTCGTAATGAAATCGGCCCAGAAATAGTCCTGTTATTGCCTGTTATACATAGAAAAAAGTCAATTTTCTGATCTTTTACCGCATTTCAGGGGATAATAATGTAAATATTTCAAAAAGTTGTTGGCCCATTGAAAATCTGAATACGTCAATGGATGGGGCTCTCAAAGACGCTTCCAACGAAGTAAGTCGTAATGAAATCGGCCCAGAAATAGTCCTGTTATTGCCTGTTATACATAGAAAAAAGTCAATTTTCTGATCTTTTACCGCATTTCAGGGGATAATAATGTAAATATTTCAAAAAGTTGTTGGCCCATTGAAAATCTGAATACGTCAATGGATGGGGCTCTCAAAGACGCTTCCAACGAAGTAAGTCGTAATGAAATCGGCCCAGAAATAGTCCTGTTATTGCCTGTTATACATAGAAAAAAGTCAATTTTCTGATCTTTTACCGCATTTCAGGGGATAATAATGTAAATATTTCAAAAAGTTGTTGGCCCATTGAAAATCTGAATACGTCAATGGATGGGGCTCTCAAAGACGCTTCCAACGAAGTAAGTCGTAATGAAATCGGCCCAGAAATAGTCCTGTTATTGCCTGTTATACATAGAAAAAAGTCAATTTTCTGATCTTTTACCGCATTTCAGGGGATAATAATGTAAATATTTCAAAAAGTTGTTGGCCCATTGAAAATCTGAATACGTCAATGGATGGGGCTCTCAAAGACGCTTCCAACGAAGTAAGTCGTAATGAAATCGGCCCAGAAATAGTCCTGTTATTGCCTGTTATACATAGAAAAAAGTCAATTTTCTGATCTTTTACCGCATTTCAGGGGATAATAATGTAAATATTTCAAAAAGTTGTTGGCCCATTGAAAATCTGAATACGTCAATGGATGGGGCTCTCAAAGACGCTTCCAACGAAGTAAGTCGTAATGAAATCGGCCCAGAAATAGTCCTGTTATTGCCTGTTATACATAGAAAAAAGTCAATTTTCTGATCTTTTACCGCATTTCAGGGGATAATAATGTAAATATTTCAAAAAGTTGTTGGCCCATTGAAAATCTGAATACGTCAATGGATGGGGCTCTCAAAGACGCTTCCAACGAAGTAAGTCGTACTGAAATCGGCCCAGAAATAGTCCTGTTATTGCCTGTTATACATAGAAAAAAGTCAATTTTCTGATCTTTTACCGCATTTCAGGGGATAATAATGTAAATATTTCAAAAAGTTGTTGGCCCATTGAAAATCTGAATACGTCAATGGATGGGACTCTCAAAGACGCTTCCAACGAAGTAAGTCGTAATGAAATCGGCCCAGAAATAGTCCTGTTATTGCCTGTTATACATAGAAAAAAGTCAATTTTCTGATCTTTTACCGCATTTCAGGGGATAATAATGTAAATATTTCAAAAAGTTGTTGGCCCATTGAAAATCTGAATACGTCAATGGATGGGGCTCTCAAAGACGCTTCCAACGAAGTAAGTCGTAATGAAATCGGCCCAGAAATAGTCCTGTTATTGCCTGTTATACATAGAAAAAAGTCAATTTTCTGATCTTTTACCGCATTTCAGGGGATAATAATGTAAATATTTCAAAAAGTTGTTGGCCCATTGAAAATCTGAATACGTCAATGGATGGGGCTCTCAAAGACGCTTCCAACGAAGTAAGTCGTAATGAAATCGGCCCAGAAATAGTCCTGTTATTGCCTGTTATACATAGAGAAAAAGTCAATTTTCTGATCTTTTACCGCATTTCAGGGGATAATAATGTAAATATTTCAAAAAGTTGTTGGCCCATTGAAAATCTGAATACGTCAATGGATGGGGCTCTAAAAGACGCTTCCAACGAAGTAAGTCGTAATGAAATCGGCCCAGAAATAGTCCTGTTATTGCCTGTTATACATAGAAAAAAGTCAATTTTCTGATCTTTTACCGCATTTCAGGGGATAATAATGTAAATATTTCAAAAAGTTGTTGGCCCATTGAAAATCTGAATACGTCAATGGATGGGGCTCTCAAAGACGCTTCCAACGAAGTAAGTCGTACTGAAATCGGCCCAGAAATAGTCCTGTTATTGCCTGTTATACATAGAGAAAAAGTCAATTTTCTGATCTTTTACCGCATTTCAGGGGATAATAATGTAAATATTTCAAAAAGTTGTTGGCCCATTGAAAATCTGAATACGTCAATGGATGGGGCTCTCAAAGACGCTTCCAACGAAGTAAGTCGTAATGAAATCGGCCCAGAAATAGTCCTGTTATTGCCTGTTATACATAGAAAAAAGTCAATTTTCTGATCTTTTACCGCATTTCAGGGGATAATAATGTAAATATTTCAAAAAGTTGTTGGCCCATTGAAAATCTGAATACGTCAATGGATGGGGCTCTCAAAGACGCTTCCAACGAAGTAAGTCGTAATGAAATCGGCCCAGAAATAGTCCTGTTATTGCCTGTTATACATAGAAAAAAGTCAATTTTCTGATCTTTTACCGCATTTCAGGGGATAATAATGTAAATATTTCAAAAAGTTGTTGGCCCATTGAAAATCTGAATACGTCAATGGATGGGGCTCTCAAAGACGCTTCCAACGAAGTAAGTCGTACTGAAATCGGCCCAGAAATAGTCCTGTTATTGCCTGTTATACATAGAAAAAAGTCAATTTTCTGATCTTTTACCGCATTTCAGGGGATAATAATGTAAATATTTCAAAAAGTTGTTGGCCCATTGAAAATCTGAATACGTCAATGGATGGGACTCTCAAAGACGCTTCCAACGAAGTAAGTCGTACTGAAATCGGCCCAGAAATAGTCCTGTTATTGCCTGTTATACATAGAAAAAAGTCAATTTTCTGATCTTTTACCGCATTTCAGGGGATAATAATGTAAATATTTCAAAAAGTTGTTGGCCCATTGAAAATCTGAATACGTCAATGGATGGGACTCTCAAAGAGCTTCCAAAAAAAAAAAAGTTAAAAAAAAATAAAAAAAAAATATACTAGAAAAAGTCATTTTCTGATCTTCCATTTCGGGTAATAATGTAAATATTTCAAAAAGTTGTTGGCCCATTGAAAATCTGAATACGTCAATGGATGGGGCTCTCAAAGACGCTTCCAACGAAGTAAGTCGTACTGAAATCGGCCCAGAAATAGTCCTGTTATTGCCTGTTATACATAGAAAAAAGTCAATTTTCTGATCTTTTACCGCATTTCAGGGGATAATAATGTAAATATTTCAAAAAGTTGTTGGCCCATTGAAAATCTGAATACGTCAATGGATGGGACTCTCAAAGACGCTTCCAACGAAGTAAGTCGTAATGAAATCGGCCCAGAAATAGTCCTGTTATTGCCTGTTATACATAGAAAAAAGTCAATTTTCTGATCTTTTACCGCATTTCAGGGGATAATAATGTAAATATTTCAAAAAGTTGTTGGCCCATTGAAAATCTGAATACGTCAATGGATGGGGCTCTCAAAGACGCTTCCAACAAAGTAAGTCGTAATGAAATCGGCCCAGAAATAGTCCTGTTATTGCCTGTTATACATAGAAAAAAGTCAATTTTCTGATCTTTTACCGCATTTCAGGGGATAATAATGTAAATATTTCAAAAAGTTGTTGGCCCATTGAAAATCTGAATACGTCAATGGATGGGACTCTCAAAGACGCTTCCAACGAAGTAAGTCGTAATGAAATCGGCCCAGAAATAGTCCTGTTATTGCCTGTTATACATAGAAAAAAGTCAATTTTCTGATCTTTTACCGCATTTCAGGGGATAATAATGTAAATATTTCAAAAAGTTGTTGGCCCATTGAAAATCTGAATACGTCAATGGATGGGGCTCTCAAAGACGCTTCCAACGAAGTAAGTCGTAATGAAATCGGCCCAGAAATAGTCCTGTTATTGCCTGTTATACATAGAAAAAGTCAATTTTCTGATCTTTTACCGCATTTCAGGGGATAATAATGTAAATATTTCAAAAAGTTGTTGGCCCATTGAAAATCTGAATACGTCAATGGATGGGGCTCTCAAAGACGCTTCCAACGAAGTAAGTCGTACTGAAATCGGCCCAGAAATAGTCCTGTTATTGCCTGTTATACATAGAAAAAAGTCAATTTTCTGATCTTTTACCGCATTTCAGGGGATAATAATGTAAATATTTCAAAAAGTTGTTGGCTCATTGAAAATCTGAATACGTCAATGGATGGGGCTCTCAAAGACGCTTCCAACGAAGTAAGTCGTACTGAAATCGGCCCAGAAATAGTCCTGTTATTGCCTGTTATACATAGAAAAAAGTCAATTTTCTGATCTTTTACCGCATTTCAGGGGATAATAATGTAAATATTTCAAAAAGTTGTTGGCCCATTGAAAATCTGAATACGTCAATGGATGGGACTCTCAAAGACGCTTCCAACGAAGTAAGTCGTAATGAAATCGGCCCAGAAATAGTCCTGTTATTGCCTGTTATACATAGAAAAAAGTCAATTTTCTGATCTTTTACCGCATTTCAGGGGATAATAATGTAAATATTTCAAAAAGTTGTTGGCCCATTGAAAATCTGAATACGTCAATGGATGGGGCTCTCAAAGACGCTTCCAACGAAGTAAGTCGTAATGAAATCGGCCCAGAAATAGTCCTGTTATTGCCTGTTATACATAGAAAAAAGTCAATTTTTGCAGTCGTTTTACCGCATTTCAGGGGATAATAATGTAAATATTTCAAAAAGTTGTTGGCCCATTGAAAATCTGAATACGTACAATGGATGGGGCTCTCAAAGACGCTTCCAACGAAGTAAGTCGTAATGAAATCGGCCCAGAAATAGTCCTGTTATTGCCTGTTATACATAGAAACGGAGAACTGTAAAGTTTGAATGCTTAACCTCAAAAATGTGAAAATTACAGGGTATTTTTCGATATGCCACGCCCCTAAAGAGGCGTAAAAAATTATTTTTGGGGAATCGATAGAGGAGGCTACCAGTAACTCAACTATCCAAATTTAAAGCTTCTAGCTATTATACTTTAGGAGATATAAACTTTTGTGGTTTGCCACGCCCCCTGTGGGCGGACATATATCCGACAAAACTTTTTGGTCTTGGGTGATCAGTCCGAGTATATATAAAAAATTTGAGGTCTCTGCCATCAATAGTGTCCAAAATATAGGAGAATTTAAAAAATCACTATATCTTCAGGTCCGATTTGCCACGCCCCCAATGGGCATAGACTTATAATTTTATCTTTAGACTTTATAGAGTCATACCATTAGCTGACGTGCAAAATTTCAGCATTCTAGGTTTACAACTTTAGGAGATACAGTTTTATCCGATTTGCCACGCCCCCAATGGGCGTAGATATATCCGCCATAGCTCGTGATCTTGGGTGGTCAACGCGGACCTACATACCAAATTTCAGCTTTCTAGCTCTTTAACTAACATGATTTCTGGTATATCGGAAAATGCATTTTCCGATTTGCCCCCTAGTGGGCGGATCAGGAAAATTTTAACACTTTATAAATTGGAGATATACACGAGTATGTGTTCCAAATTTCAAGTCCTCTAGCTTCAATAGCGCCGAAATAGATTGCGTTCATATGGACAGACGGACAGACGGACAGACGGACGGACAGACGGACAGACGGACGGACAGCAAGACGGACATTGCACAAAACCAATATACTGATTCACTTTCGTGAATGAGTATAAAAAGTCAATTTTCTGATCTTTTACCGCATTTCAGGGGATAATAATGTAAATATTTCAAAAAGTTGTTGGCCCATTGAAAATCTGAATACGTCAATGGATGGGGCTCTCAAAGACGCTTCCAACGAAGTAAGTCGTACTGAAATCGGCCCAGAAATAGTCCTGTTATTGCCTGTTATACATAGAAAAAGTCAATTTTCTGATCTTTTACCGCATTTCAGGGGATAATAATGTAAATATTTCAAAAAGTTGTTGGCTCATTGAAAATCTGAATACGTCAATGGATGGGGCTCTCAAAGACGCTTCCAACGAAGTAAGTCGTACTGAAATCGGCCCAGAAATAGTCCTGTTATTGCCTGTTATACATAGAAAAAAGTCAATTTTCTGATCTTTTACCGCATTTCAGGGGATAATAATGTAAATATTTCAAAAAGTTGTTGGCCCATTGAAAATCTGAATACGTCAATGGATGGGACTCTCAAAGACGCTTCCAACGAAGTAAGTCGTACTGAAATCGGCCCAGAAATAGTCCTGTTATTGCCTGTTATACATAGAAAAAAGTCAATTTTCTGATCTTTTACCGCATTTCAGGGGATAATAATGTAAATATTTCAAAAAGTTGTTGGCTCATTGAAAATCTGAATACGTCAATGGATGGGGCTCTCAAAGACGCTTCCAACAAAGTAAGTCGTAATGAAATCGGCCCAGAAATAGTCCTGTTATTGCCTGTTATACATAGAAAAAAGTCAATTTTCTGATCTTTTACCGCATTTCAGGGGATAATAATGTAAATATTTCAAAAAGTTGTTGGCCCATTGAAAATCTGAATACGTCAATGGATGGGACTCTCAAAGACGCTTCCAACGAAGTAAGTCGTAATGAAATCGGCCCAGAAATAGTCCTGTTATTGCCTGTTATACATAGAAAAAAGTCAATTTTCTGATCTTTTACCGCATTTCAGGGGATAATAATGTAAATATTTCAAAAAGTTGTTGGCCCATTGAAAATCTGAATACGTCAATGGATGGGACTCTCAAAGACGCTTCCAACGAAGTAAGTCGTAATGAAATCGGCCCAGAAATAGTCCTGTTATTGCCTGTTATACATAGAAAAAAGTCAATTTTCTGATCTTTTACCGCATTTCAGGGGATAATAATGTAAATATTTCAAAAAGTTGTTGGCCCATTGAAAATCTGAATACGTCAATGGATGGGGCTCTCAAAGACGCTTCCAACGAAGTAAGTCGTACTGAAATCGGCCCAGAAATAGTCCTGTTATTGCCTGTTATACATAGAAAAAGTCAATTTTCTGATCTTTTACCGCATTTCAGGGGATAATAATGTAAATATTTCAAAAAGTTGTTGGCTCATTGAAAATCTGAATACGTCAATGGATGGGGCTCTCAAAGACGCTTCCAACGAAGTAAGTCGTACTGAAATCGGCCCAGAAATAGTCCTGTTATTGCCTGTTATACATAGAAAAAAGTCAATTTTCTGATCTTTTACCGCATTTCAGGGGATAATAATGTAAATATTTCAAAAAGTTGTTGGCCCATTGAAAATCTGAATACGTCAATGGATGGGACTCTCAAAGACGCTTCCAACGAAGTAAGTCGTACTGAAATCGGCCCAGAAATAGTCCTGTTATTGCCTGTTATACATAGAAAAAAGTCAATTTTCTGATCTTTTACCGCATTTCAGGGGATAATAATGTAAATATTTCAAAAAGTTGTTGGCCCATTGAAAATCTGAATACGTCAATGGATGGGGCTCTCAAAGACGCTTCCAACGAAGTAAGTCGTAATGAAATCGGCCCAGAAATAGTCCTGTTATTGCCTGTTATACATAGAAAAAAGTCAATTTTCTGATCTTTCACCGCATTTCAGGGGATAATAATGTAAATATTTCAAAAAGTTGTTGGCCCATTGAAAATCTGAATACGTCAATGGATGGAGCTCTAAAAAACGCTTCCAACGAAGTAAGTCGTACTGAAATCGGCCCAGAAATAGTCCTGTTATTGCCTGTTATACATAGAAACAAGTAAGAACGTTGCAGTCGGGCGTTACCGACTGCGGAATACTCATTCACATCCCATCAACAATTTAGTAGCTAAGTTTCGCTCTAATACTGTAGAATATACAGGTTTTTCCGATTTGCCACGCCCCAACTGGGCGTAGACACCTCATTTTTGGTCAGTTTTTAGAAAGAGATAACGGTACCCTAACTGCAAAGTTTGAATGCTTAACCTCAAAAAATGTGAAAATTACAGGGTATTTTTCGATATGCCACGCCCCTAAAGAGGCGTAAAAATTATTTTTGGGGAATCGATAGAGGAGGCTACCAGTAACTCAACTATCCAAATTTAAAGCTTCTAGCTATTATACTTTAGGAGATATAAACTTTTGTGGTTTGCCACGCCCCCTGTGGGCGGACATATATCCGACAAAACTTTTTGGTCTTGGGTGATCAGTCCGAGTATATATACAAAATTTGAGGTCTCTGCCATCAATAGTGTCCAAAATATAGGAGAATTTAAAAAATCACTATATCTTCAGGTCCGATTTGCCACGCCCCCAATGGGCATAGACTTATAATTTTATCTTTAGACTTTATAGAGTCATACCATTAGCTGACGTGCAAAATTTCAGCATTCTAGGTTTACAACTTTAGGAGTAAGTTTTAAAAGTCAATTTTCTGATTTCTTTTACCGCATTTCAGGGGATAATAATGTAAATATTTCAACAAGTTGTTGGCCCATTGAAAATCTTAATACGTCAATGGATGGGGCTCTCAAAGACGCTTCCAACGAAGTAAGTCGTACTGAAATCGGCCCAGAAATATCCTGTATTGCCTGTTCATACATAGTAAAAAAGTCAATTTTCTGATCTTTTACCGCATTTCAGGGGATAATAATGTAAATATTTCAAAAAGTTGTTGGCCCATTGAAAATCTGAATACGTCAATGGATGGGGCTCTCAAAGACGCTTCCAACGAAGTAAGTCGTACTGAAATCGGCCCAGAAATAGTCCTGTTATTGCCTGTTATACATAGAAAAAAGTCAATTTTCTGATCTTTTACCGCATTTCAGGGGATAATAATGTAAATATTTCAAAAAGTTGTTGGCCCATTGAAAATCTGAATACGTCAATGGATGGGGCTCTCAAAGACGCTTCCAACGAAGTAAGTCGTACTGAAATCGGCCCAGAAATAGTCCTGTTATTGCCTGTTATACATAGAAAAAGTCAATTTTCTGATCTTTTACCGCATTTCAGGGGATAATAATGTAAATATTTCAAAAAGTTGTTGGCCCATTGAAAATCTGAATACGTCAATGGATGGGGCTCTCAAAGACGCTTCCAACGAAGTAAGTCGTACTGAAATCGGCCCAGAAATAGTCCTGTTATTGCCTGTTATACATAGAAAAAAAGTCAATTTTCTGATCTTTTACCGCATTTCAGGGGATAATAATGTAAATATTTCAAAAAGTTGTTGGCCCATTGAAAATCTGAATACGTCAATGGATGGGGCTCTCAAAGACGCTTCCAACGAAGTAAGTCGTACTGAAATCGGCCCAGAAATAGTCCTGTTATTGCCTGTTATACATAGAAAAAGTCAATTTTCTGATCTTTTACCGCATTTCAGGGGATAATAATGTAAATATTTCAAAAAGTTGTTGGCCCATTGAAAATCTGAATACGTCAATGGATGGGGCTCTCAAAGACGCTTCCAACGAAGTAAGTCGTAATGAAATCGGCCCAGAAATAGTCCTGTTATTGCCTGTTATACATAGAAAAAAGTCAATTTTCTGATCTTTTACCGCATTTCAGGGGATAATAATGTAAATATTTCAAAAAGTTGTTGGCCCATTGAAAATCTGAATACGTCAATGGATGGGGCTCTCAAAGACGCTTCCAACGAAGTAAGTCGTAATGAAATCGGCCCAGAAATAGTCCTGTTATTGCCTGTTATACATAGAAAAAGTCAATTTTCTGATCTTTTACCGCATTTCAGGGGATAATAATGTAAATATTTCAAAAAGTTGTTGGCTCATTGAAAATCTGAATACGTCAATGGATGGGGCTCTCAAAAGACGCTTCCAACGAAGTAAGTCGTACTGAAATCGGCCCAGAAATAGTCCTGTTATTGCCTGTTATACATAAAAAAAGTCAATTTTCTGATCTTTTACCGCATTTCAGGGGATAATAATGTAAATATTTCAAAAAGTTGTTGGCCCATTGAAAATCTGAATACGTCAATGGATGGGGCTCTCAAAGACGCTTCCAACGAAGTAAGTCGTACTGAAATCGGCCCAGAAATAGTCCTGTTATTGCCTGTTATACATAGAAAAAAGTCAATTTTCTGATCTTTTACCGCATTTCAGGGGATAATAATGTAAATATTTCAAAAAGTTGTTGGCCCATTGAAAATCTGAATACGTCAATGGATGGGGCTCTCAAAGACGCTTCCAACGAAGTAAGTCGTAATGAAATCGGCCCAGAAATAGTCCTGTTATTGCCTGTTATACATAGAAAAAAGTCAATTTTCTGATCTTTTACCGCATTTCAGGGGATAATAATGTAAATATTTCAAAAAGTTGTTGGCCCATTGAAAATCTGAATACGTCAATGGATGGGGCTCTCAAAAGACGCTTCCAACGAAGTAAGTCGTAATGAAATCGGCCCAGAAATAGTCCTGTTATTGCCTGTTATACATAGAAAAAAGTCAATTTTCTGATCTTTTACCGCATTTCAGGGGATAATAATGTAAATATTTCAAAAAGTTGTTGGCCCATTGAAAATCTGAATACGTCAATGGATGGGGCTCTAAAAAGACGCTTCCAACGAAGTAAGTCGTACTGAAATCGGCCCAGAAATAGTCCTGTTATTGCCTGTTATACATAGAAAAAAGTCAATTTTCTGATCTTTTACCGCATTTCAGGGGATAATAATGTAAATATTTCAAAAAGTTGTTGGCCCATTGAAAATCTGAATACGTCAATGGATGGGGCTCTCAAAAAGACGCTTCCAACGAAGTAAGTCGTACTGAAATCGGCCCAGAAATAGTCCTGTTATTGCCTGTTATACATAGAAAAAAGTCAATTTTCTGATCTTTCACCGCATTTCAGGGGATAATAATGTAAATATTCAAAAGTTGTTGGCCCATTGAAAATCTGAATACGTCAATGGATGGGGCTCTCAAAGACGCTTCCAACGAAGTAAGTCGTACTGAAATCGGCCCAGAAATAGTCCTGTTATTGCCTGTTATACATAGAAAAAGTCAATTTTCTGATCTTTTACCGCATTTCAGGGGATAATAATGTAAATATTTCAAAAAGTTGTTGGCCCATTGAAAATCTGAATACGTCAATGGATGGGGCTCTCAAAGACGCTTCCAACGAAGTAAGTCGTAATGAAATCGGCCCAGAAATAGTCCTGTTATTGCCTGTTATACATAGAAAAAAGTCAATTTTCTGATCTTTTACCGCATTTCAGGGGATAATAATGTAAATATTTCAAAAAGTTGTTGGCCCATTGAAAATCTGAATACGTCAATGGATGGGGCTCTAAAAGACGCTTCCAACGAAGTAAGTCGTACTGAAATCGGCCCAGAAATAGTCCTGTTATTGCCTGTTATACATAAGAAAAAGTCAATTTTCTGATCTTTTACCGCATTTCAGGGGATAATAATGTAAATATTTCAAAAAGTTGTTGGCCCATTGAAAATCTGAATACGTCAATGGATGGGGCTCTCAAAGACGCTTCCAACGAAGTAAGTCGTAATGAAATCGGCCCAGAAATAGTCCTGTTATTGCCTGTTATACATAGAAAAAAGTCAATTTTCTGATCTTTTACCGCATTTCAGGGGATAATAATGTAAATATTTCAAAAAGTTGTTGGCCCATTGAAAATCTGAATACGTCAATGGATGGGGCTCTCAAAGACGCTTCCAACGAAGTAAGTCGTACTGAAATCGGCCCAGAAATAGTCCTGTTATTGCCTGTTATACATAGAAAAAAGTCAATTTTCTGATCTTTTACCGCATTTCAGGGGATAATAATGTAAATATTTCAAAAAGTTGTTGGCCCATTGAAAATCTGAATACGTCAATGGATGGGGCTCTCAAAGACGCTTCCAACGAAGTAAGTCGTACTGAAATCGGCCCAGAAATAGTCCTGTTATTGCCTGTTATACATAGAAAAAAGTCAATTTTCTGATCTTTTACCGCATTTCAGGGGATAATAATGTAAATATTTCAAAAAGTTGTTGGCCCATTGAAAATCTGAATACGTCAATGGATGGGGCTCTCAAAGACGCTTCCAACGAAGTAAGTCGTACTGAAATCGGCCCAGAAATAGTCCTGTTATTGCCTGTTATACATAGAAAAAAGTCAATTTTCTGATCTTTTACCGCATTTCAGGGGATAATAATGTAAATATTTCAAAAAGTTGTTGGCCCATTGAAAATCTGAATACGTCAATGGATGGGGCTCTAAAAGACGCTTCCAACGAAGTAAGTCGTACTGAAATCGGCCCAGAAATAGTCCTGTTATTGCCTGTTATACATAGAAAAAAGTCAATTTTCTGATCTTTTACCGCATTTCAGGGGATAATAATGTAAATATTTCAAAAAGTTGTTGGCCCATTGAAAATCTGAATACGTCAATGGATGGGGCTCTCAAAGACGCTTCCAACGAAGTAAGTCGTAATGAAATCGGCCCAGAAATAGTCCTGTTATTGCCTGTTATACATAGAAAAAAGTCAATTTTCTGATCTTTTACCGCATTTCAGGGGGATAATAATGTAAATATTTCAAAAAGTTGTTGGCCCATTGAAAATCTGAATACGTCAATGGATGGGGCTCTAAAAGACGCTTCCAACGAAGTAAGTCGTAATGAAATCGGCCCAGAAATAGTCCTGTTATTGCCTGTTATACATAGAAAAAAGTCAATTTTCTGATCTTTCACCGCATTTCAGGGGATAATAATGTAAATATTTCAAAAAGTTGTTGGCCCATTGAAAATCTGAATACGTCAATGGATGGGGCTCTAAAAAACGCTTCCAACGAAGTAAGTCGTACTGAAATCGGCCCAGAAATAGTCCTGTTATTGCCTGTTATACATAGAAAAAAAGTCAATTTTCTGATCTTTCACCGCATTTCAGGGGATAATAATGTAAATATTTCAAAAGTTGTTGGCCCATTGAAAATCTGAATACGTCAATGGATGGGGCTCTAAAAGACGCTTCCAACGAAGTAAGTCGTAATGAAATCGGCCCAGAAATAGTCCTGTTATTGCCTGTTATACATAGAAAAAAGTCAATTTTCTGATCTTTTACCGCATTTCAGGGGATAATAATGTAAATATTTCAAAAAGTTGTTGGCCCATTGAAAATCTGAATACGTCAATGGATGGGGCTCTCAAAGACGCTTCCAACGAAGTAAGTCGTAATGAAATCGGCCCAGAAATAGTCCTGTTATTGCCTGTTATACATAGAAAAAAGTCAATTTTCTGATCTTTTACCGCATTTCAGGGGATAATAATGTAAATATTTCAAAAAGTTGTTGGCCCATTGAAAATCTGAATACGTCAATGGATGGGGCTCTCAAAGACGCTTCCAACGAAGTAAGTCGTAATGAAATCGGCCCAGAAATAGTCCTGTTATTGCCTGTTATACAGAAAAAAGTCAATTTTCTGATCTTTTACCGCATTTCAGGGGATAATAATGTAAATATTTCAAAAAGTTGTTGGCCCATTGAAAATCTGAATACGTCAATGGATGGGGCTCTAAAAGACGCTTCCAACAAAGTAAGTCGTACTGAAATCGGCCCAGAAATAGTCCTGTTATTGCCTGTTATACATAGAAAAAAGTCAATTTTCTGATCTTTTACCGCATTTCAGGGGATAATAATGTAAATATTTCAAAAAGTTGTTGGCCCATTGAAAATCTGAATACGTCAATGGATGGGAGCTCTAAAAAACGCTTCCAACGAAGTAAGTCGTACTGAAATCGGCCCAGAAATAGTCCTGTTATTGCCTGTTATACATAGAAAAAGTCAATTTTCTGATCTTTTACCGCATTTCAGGGGATAATAATGTATATTAAGATTGAAAGAAACGTAATGAAATCGGCCCAGAAATAGTCCTGTTATTGCCTGTTATACATAGAAAAAGTCAATTTTCTGATCTTTTACCGCATTTCAGGGGATAATAATGTAAATATTTCAAAAAGTTGTTGGCCCATTGAAAATCTGAATACGTCAATGGATGGGACTCTCAAAGACGCTTCCAACGAAGTAAGTCGTAATGAAATCGGCCCAGAAATAGTCCTGTTATTGCCTGTTATACATAGAAAAAAGTCAATTTTCTGATCTTTTACCGCATTTCAGGGGATAATAATGTAAATATTTCAAAATGTTGTTGGCCCATTGAAAATCTGAATACGTCAATGGATGGGGCTAAAGACGCTTCCAACGAAGTAAGTCGTACTGAAATCGGCCCAGAAATAGTCCTGTTATTGCCTGTTATACATAGAAAAAGTCAATTTTCTGATCTTTTACCGCATTTCAGGGGATAATAATGTAAATATTTCAAAAAGTTGTTGGCCCATTGAAAATCTGAATACGTCAATGGATGGGGCTCTCAAAGACGCTTCCAACGAAGTAAGTCGTACTGAAATCGGCCCAGAAATAGTCCTGTTATTGCCTGTTATACATAGAAAAAAGTCAATTTTCTGATCTTTTACCACATTTCAGGGGATAATAATGTAAATATTTCAAAAAGTTGTTGGCCCATTGAAAATCTGAATACGTCAATGGATGGGGCTCTCAAAGACGCTTCCAACGAAGTAAGTCGTACTGAAATCGGACCAGAAATAGTCCTGTTATTGCCTGTTATACATAGAAAAAAGTCAATTTTCTGATCTTTTACCGCATTTCAGGGGATAATAATGTAAATATTTCAAAAAGTTGTTGGCCCATTGAAAATCTGAATACGTCAATGGATGGGGCTCTAAAAGACGCTTCCAACAAAGTAAGTCGTACTGAAATCGGCCCAGAAATAGTCCTGTTATTGCCTGTTATACATAGAAAAAAGTCAATTTTCTGATCTTTTACCGCATTTCAGGGGATAATAATGTAAATATTTCAAAAAGTTGTTGGCCCATTGAAAATCTGAATACGTCAATGGATGGGGCTCTCAAAGACGCTTCAAACGAAGTAAGTCGTAATGAAATCGGCCCAGAAATAGTCCTGTTATTGCCTGTTATACATAGAAAAAGTCAATTTTCTGATCTTTCACCGCATTTCAGGGGATAATAATGTAAATATTTCAAAAAGTTGTTGGCCCATTGAAAATCTGAATACGTCAATGGATGGAGCTCCCTAAAAACGCTTCCAACGAAGTAAGTCGTACTGAAATCGGCCCAGAAATAGTCCTGTTATTGCCTGTTATACATAGAAAAAGTCAATTTTCTGATCTTTCACCGCATTTCAGGGGATAATAATGTAAATATTTCAAAAAGTTGTTGGCCCATTGAAAATCTGAATACGTCAATGGATGGGGCTCTAAAAGACGCTTCCAACGAAGTAAGTCGTAATGAAATCGGCCCAGAAATAGTCCTGTTATTGCCTGTTATACATAGAAAAAGTCAATTTTCTGATCTTTTACCGCATTTCAGGGGATAATAATGTAAATATTCAAAAGTTGTTGGCCCATAAAACTAAAGTATGGTGGTTCAAAGACGCTTCCAAAAGTAAGTCGTAATGAAATCGGCCCAGAAATAGTCCTGTTATTGCCTGTTATACATAGAAAAAAGTCAATTTTCTGATCTTTTACCGCATTTCAGGGGATAATAATGTAAATATTTCAAAAGTTGTTGGCCCATTGAAAATCTGAATACGTCAATGGATGGGGCTCTCAAAGACGCTTCCAACGAAGTAAGTCGTAATGAAATCGGCCCAGAAATAGTCCTGTTTTTGCCTGTTATACATAGAAAAAGTCAATTTTCTGATCTTTTACCGCATTTCAGGGGATAATAATGTAAATATTTCAAAAAGTTGTTGGCCCATTGAAAATCTGAATACGTCAATGGATGGGGCTCTCAAAGACGCTTCCAACGAAGTAAGTCGTACTGAAATCGGCCCAGAAATAGTCCTGTTATTGCCTGTTATACATAGAAAAAGTCAATTTTCTGATCTTTTACCGCATTTCAGGGGATAATAATGTAAATATTTCAAAAAGTTGTTGGCCCATTGAAAATCTGAATACGTCAATGGATGGGGCTCTCAAAGACGCTTCCAACGAAGTAAGTCGTACTGAAATCGGCCCAGAAATAGTCCTGTTATTGCCTGTTATACATAGAAAAAAGTCAATTTTCTGATCTTTTACCGCATTTCAGGGGATAATAATGTAAATATTTCAAAAGTTGTTGGCCCATTGAAAATCTGAATACGTCAATGGATGGGGCTCTAAAAGACGCTTCCAACGAAGTAAGTCGTACTGAAATCGGCCCAGAAATAGTCCTGTTATTGCCTGTTATACATAGAAAAAAGTCAATTTTCTGATCTTTTACCGCATTTCAGGGGATAATAATGTAAATATTTCAAAAAGTTGTTGGCCCATTGAAAATCTGAATACGTCAATGGATGGAGCTCTAAAAGACGCTTCCAACGAAGTAAGTCGTAATGAAATCGGCCCAGAAATAGTCCTGTTATTGCCTGTTATACATAGAAAAAAGTCAATTTTCTGATCTTTCACCGCATTTCAGGGGATAATAATGTAAATATTTCAAAAAGTTGTTGGCCCATTGAAAATCTGAATACGTCAATGGATGGAGCTCTAAAAGACGCTTCCAACGAAGTAAGTCGTACTGAAATCGGCCCAGAAATAGTCCTGTTATTGCCTGTTATACATAGAAAAAAGTCAATTTTCTGATCTTTTACCGCTTTGTTTTCATTTCAGGGGGATAATAATGTAAATATTTCAAAAAGTTGTTGGCCCATTGAAAATCTGAATACGTCAATGGATGGGGCTCTAAAAGACGCTTCCAACGAAGTAAGTCGTAATGAAATCGGCCCAGAAATAGTCCTGTTATTGCCTGTTATACATAGAAAAAAGTCAATTTTCTGATTTTTGTTTTTCTTTTACCGCATTTCAGGGGATAATAATGTAAATATTTCAAAAAGTTGTTGGCCCATTGAAAATCTGAATACGTCAATGGATGGGGCTTCGGGCTCAAAGACGCTTCCAACGAAGTAAGTCGTAATGAAATCGGCCCAGAAATAGTCCTGTTATTGCCTGTTATACATAGAAAAAAGTCAATTTTCTGATCTTTTACCGCATTTCAGGGGATAATAATGTAAATATTTCAAAAAGTTGTTGGCCCATTGAAAATCTGAATACGTCAATGGATGGGGCTCTCAAAGACGCTTCCAACGAAGTAAGTCGTACTGAAATCGGCCCAGAAATAGTCCTGTTATTGCCTGTTATACATAGAAAAAAGTCAATTTTCTGATCTTTTACCGCATTTCAGGGGATAATAATGTAAATATTTCAAAAGTTGTTGGCCCATTGAAAATCTGAATACGTCAATGGATGGGGCTCTAAAAGACGCTTCCAACGAAGTAAGTCGTACTGAAATCGGCCCAGAAATAGTCCTGTTATTGCCTGTTATACATAGAAAAAGTCAATTTTCTGATCTTTTACCGCATTTCAGGGGGATAATAATGTAAATATTTCAAAAAGTTGTTGGCCCATTGAAAATCTGAATACGTCAATGGATGGGGCTCTAAAAAACGTTTCCAACGAAGTAAGTCGTACTGAAATCGGCCCAGAAATAGTCCTGTTATTGCCTGTTATACATAGAAAAAGTCAATTTTCTGATCTTTTACCGCATTTCAGGGGATAATAATGTAAATATCGTAATCAAATCGGCCCGAAATAGTCCTGTTGGCCTGTTATACATAGAAAAAGTCAATTTTCTGATCTTTTACGTCATTTAATGGATGGAATTTTTCAAAGTTAGGGGTCCCATTGAAAATCTGAATACGTCAATGGATGGGGCTCTAAAAAACGCTTCCAACGAAGTTTGAGTCGTAATGAAATCGGCCCAGAAATAGTCCTGTTATTGCCTGTTATACATAGAAAAAGTCAATTTTCTGATCTTTTACCGCATTTCAGGGGATAATAATGTAAATATTTCAAAAAGTTGTTGGCCCATTGAAAATCTGAGTACGTCAATGGATGGGGCTCTCAAAGACGCTTCCAACGAAGTAAGTCGTACTGAAATCGGCCCAGAAATAGTCCTGTTATTGCCTGTTATACATAGAAAAAAGTCAATTTTCTGATCTTTTACCGCATTTCAGGGGATAATAATGTAAATATTTCAAAAAGTTGTTGGCCCATTGAAAATCTGAATACGTCAATGGATGGGGCTCTCAAAGACGCTTCCAACGAAGTAAGTCGTAATGAAATCGGCCCAGAAATAGTCCTGTTATTGCCTGTTATACATAGAAAAAAGTCAATTTTCTGATCTTTTACCGCATTTCAGGGGATAATAATGTAAATATTTCAAAAAGTTGTTGGCCCATTGAAAATCTGAATACGTCAATGGATGGGGCTCTCAAAGACGCTTCCAACGAAGTAAGTCGTAATTGAAATCGGCCCAGAAATAGTCCTGTTATTGCCTGTTATACATAGAAAAAAGTCAATTTTCTGATCTTTTACCGCATTTCAGGGGATAATAATGTAAATATTTCAAAAAGTTGTTGGCCCATTGAAAATCTGAATACGTCAATGGATGGGGCTCTAAAAGACGCTTCCAACAAAGTAAGTCGTACTGAAATCGGCCCAGAAATAGTCCTGTTATTGCCTGTTATACATAGAAAAAAGTCAATTTTCTGATCTTTTACCGCATTTCAGGGGATAATAATGTAAATATTTCAAAAAGTTGTTGGCCCATTGAAAATCTGAATACGTCAATGGATGGGGCTCTCAAAAGACGCTTCCAACGAAGTAAGTCGTAATGAAATCGGCCCAGAAATAGTCCTGTTATTGCCTGTTATACATAGAAAAAAGTCAATTTTCTGATCTTTTACCGCATTTCAGGGGGATAATAATGTAAATATTTCAAAAAGTTGTTGGCCCATTGAAAATCTGAATACGTCAATGGATGGGGCTCTCAAAGACGCTTCCAACGAAGTAAGTCGTAATGAAATCGGCCCAGAAATAGTCCTGTTATTGCCTGTTATACATAGAAAAAAGTCAATTTTCTGATCTTTTACCGCATTTCAGGGGATAATAATGTAAATATTTCAAAAAGTTGTTGGCCCATTGAAAATCTGAATACGTCAATGGATGGGGCTCTCAAAGACGCTTCCAACGAAGTAAGTCGTAATGAAATCGGCCCAGAAATAGTCCTGTTATTGCCTGTTATACATAGAAAAAAGTCAATTTTCTGATCTTTTACCGCATTTCAGGGGATAATAATGTAAATATTTCAAAAGTTGTTGGCCCATTGAAAATCTGAATACGTCAATGGATGGGGCTCTCAAAGACGCTTCCAACGAAGTAAGTCGTACTGAAATCGGCCCAGAAATAGTCCTGTTATTGCCTGTTATACATAGAAAAAGTCAATTTTCTGATCTTTTACCGCATTTCAGGGGATAATAATGTAAATATTTCAAAAAGTTGTTGGCCCATTGAAAATCTGAATACGTCAATGGATGGGGCTCTCAAAAGACGCTTCCAACGAAGTAAGTCGTACTGAAATCGGCCCAGAAATAGTCCTGTTTTGCCTGTTATACATAGGAAAAAGTCAATTTTCTGATCTTTTACCGCATTTCAGGGGATAATAATGTAAATATTTCAAAAAGTTGTTGGCCCATTGAAAATCTGAATACGTCAATGGATGGGGCTCTCAAAGACGCTTCCAACGAAGTAAGTTCGTAATGAAATCGGCCCAGAAATAGTCCTGTTATTGCCTGTTATACATAGAAAAAAGTCAATTTTCTGATCTTTTACCGCATTTCAGGGGATAATAATGTAAATATTTCAAAAAGTTGTTGGCCCATTGAAAATCTGAATACGTCAATGGATGGGGCTCTAAAAGACGCTTCCAACGAAGTAAGTCGTACTGAAATCGGCCCAGAAATAGTCCTGTTATTGCCTGTTATACATAGAAAAAAGTCAATTTTCTGATCTTTTACCCGCATTTCAGGATAATAATGTATAAATGACAAATCAATAAGAAATAGTTTGTTATTCCGTTATACTAGAAAGTTTTTTTTTGGGGGATAATAATGTAAATATTTCAAAAGTTGTTGAACATTGAAAATCTGAGTACGTCAATGGATGGGGCTCTCAAAGACGCTTCCAACAAAGTAAAGTGTACTGAAATCGGCCCAGAAATAGTCCTGTTGTTGTTGTTATACATAGAAAAATTTTTTTTTCTTGATTTTTTAAAAGTCAATTTTCTGATCTTTTACCGCATTTCAGGGGATAATAATGTAAATATTTCAAAAAATTGTTGGCTCATTGAAAATCTGAATACGTCAATGGATGGGACTCTCAAAGACGCTTCCAACGAAGTAGAAGTCGTAATGAAATCAGCCCGGAAATAGTCCTGTTATTGCCTGTTATACATAAAAAAAAGTCAATTTTCTGATCTTTTACCGCATTTTCAGGGGTAATAATGTAAATATTTCAAAAAGTTGTTGGCCCATTGAAAATCTGAATACGTCAATGGATGGGGCTCTCAAAGACGCTTCCAACGAAGTAAGTCGTAATGAAATCGGTTCAGAAATAGTCCTGTTATTGCCTGTTATACATAGAAAAAGTCAATTTTCTGATCTTTTACTGCATTTCAGGGGATAATAATGTAAATATTTCAAAAAGTTGTTGGCCCATTGGAAAATCTGAGAGCCGTCAATGGATGGGGCTCTAAAGACGCTTCCAACAAAGTAAGTCGTAATGAAATCGGCCCAAGAAATAGTCCTGTTATTGCCTGTTATACATAGAAAAAAGGTCAATTTTCTGATCTTTTACCGCATTTCAGGGGATAATAATGTAAATATTTCAAAAAGTTGTTGGCCCATTGAAAATCTGGAGATACGTCAATGGATGGGGCTCTCAAAGACGCTTCCAACGAAGTAAGTCGTAATGAAATCGGCCCAGAAATAGTCCTGTTATTACCTGTTATACATAGAAAAAGTCAATTTTCTGATCTTTTACCGCATTTCAGGGGATAATAATGTAAATATTTCAAAAAGTTGTTGGCCCATTGAAAATCTGAATACGTCAATGGATGGGGCTCTCTCAAGCCGCTTCCAACTTGAAGTAAGTCGTACTGAAATCGACCCAGAAATAGTCCTGTTATTGCCTGTTATACATAGAAAAAAGTCAATTTTCTGATCTTTTACCGCATTTCAGGGGATAATAATGTAAGTATTTCAAAAAGTTGTTGGCCCATTGAAAATCTGAATACGTCAATGGATGGGGCTCTCAAAGACGCTTCCAACGAAGTAGAGTCGTACTGAAATCGGCCCAAGAAATAGTCCTGTTATTGCCTGTTATACATAGAAAAAGTCAATTTTCTGATCTTTTACCGCATTTCAGGGGATAATAATGTAAATATTTCAAAAAGTTGTTGGCCCATTGAAAATCTGAATACGTCAATGGATGGGGGCTTTCAAAGACGCTTCCAACGAAGTAAGTCGTACTAGAAATCGGCCCAGAAGTAGATCCCTGTTATTGCCTGTTATACATAGAAAAAGTCAATTTTCTGATCTTTTATACCTCCACATTTCAGGGGATAATAATGTAAATATTTCAAAAAGTTGTTTGCCCATTGAAAATCCTGAATACGTCAATGGATGGGGCTCTCAAAGACGCTTCCAACGAAGTAAGTCGTAATGAAATCAGCCCTAGAAATAGTCCTGTTATTGCCTGTTATACATAGAAAAAAGACAATTTTCTGATCTTTTTACCGCATTTCAGGGGATAATAATGTAAATATTTCAAAAAAAAGTTGGCCCATTGAAAATCTGAATACGTCAAAAGATGGGATTTTCAAAGACGCTTCCAACAGAAGTAAGTCGTAATGAAATCGGCCCAGAAATAGTCCTGTTATTACCTGTTATACATAGAAAAAAGTCAATTTTCTGATCTTTTACCGCATTTCCGGGGATAATAATGTAAATATTTCAAAAAGTTGTTGGCCCATTGAAAAGCTAGATACGTCAATGGATGGGGCTCTAAAAGACCTTACTTCCAACGAAGTAAGTCGTACTATGAAATCGGCCCAGAAATAGTCCTGTTATTGCCTGTTATACATAGAAAAAAGTCAATTTTCTGATCTTTTACCACATTTCAGGGGATTAATAATGTAAATATTTCAAAAAGTTGTTGGCCCATTGAAAATCTGAACCACGTCAATGGATGGGGCTCTCAAAGAGCGCTACCAACGAAGTAAGTCGTAATGAAATCGGCCCAGAAATAGTCCTGTTATTGCCTGTTATACATAGGAAAAAGTCAATTTTCTGATCTTTTTCCGCATTTCAGGGGATAATAATGTAAATATTTCAAAAAGTTGTTGGCCCATTGAAAATCTGAATACGTCAATGGATGGGGCTCTAAAAGACGCTTCCAACAGAAGTAAGTCGTACTGAAATCGACCCAGGAAATAGTCCTATTATTGCCTGTTATACATAGAAAAAAAAGGATCAATTTTCTGATCTTTTACCGCATTTCAGGGGATAATAATGTAAATATTTCAAAAAGTTGTTGGCCCATTGAAAATCTGAATACGTCAATGGATGGGGCTCTCAAAGACGCTTCCAACGAAGTAAGTCGTACTGAAATCAGCCCAGAAATAGTCCTGTTGTACCTGATATACATAGAAAAAAGTTAACTTTTCTGATCTTTAATAACATTTCAGGGGATAATAATGTAAATATTTCAAAAAATTGTTGGCCCATTGAAAATCTGAATACGTCAATGGATGGGACTCTCAAAGACCGCTTCCAACGAAGTGAAGTCGTAATGAAATCGGCCCCAGGAATAGTCCTGTTATTGCCTGTTATACATAGAAAAAAGTTAATTTTCTGCTCTTTTATCGCATTTCGGGGGATAATAATGTAAATATTTCAAAAGTTGTTGGCCCATTGAAAATCTGAATACGTCCAATGGATGGGGCTCCTAAAGACGCTGGCAACAAAGTAAGTCGTACTGAAATCGGCCCAGAAATAATTCTGTTATTGCCTGTTATACATAGAAAAAAGTCAATTTTTCTGCTCTTTTACCGCATTTCAGGGGATAATAATGTAAATATTTCAAAAAGTTGTTGGCCCATTGGAAAATCTGAATACGTCAATAGATGGGACTCTCAAAGACGCTTTCAACGAAGTAAGTCGCCAATGAAATCTGGCCCAGAAGTAGTCCTGTTATTGCCTGTTATACATAGAAAAAAGGAGTCAATTTTCTGCTCTTTTACCGCATTTCAGGGGATAATAATGTAAATATTTCAAAAGTTTGTTGGCCCATTGAAAATCTGAATACGTCAATGGATGGGGCTCTCAAAGACGCTTCCAAGCGAAAAGAGTAAGTCGTAATGAAATCGGCCCAGAATTAGTCCTGTTATTGCCTGTTATACATAGAAAAAGTCAATTTTCTGATCTTTTACCGCATTTCAGAGGGGATAATAATGTAAATATTTCAAAAAGTTGTTGGCCCATTGAAAATCTAGAAATACGTCAATAGATGGGGCTCTCAAAGACGCCCTTTCCAACGAAGTAAGTCGTAATGCGAAATCGGCCCAGAAATAGTCCTGTTATTGCCTGTTATACATAGAAAAATTGTCCTCTTTTATCGCATTTCAGGGATAATAATGTAAATATTTCAAGGATGTTGGTAAGTCGTAATAAATCGGCCCGAAATAGTCAGTTATTGCCTGTTATACATAGAAAAAATTTTCTGATCTTTTACCGCATTTCAGGGGATAATAATGTAAATATTTCAAAAAGTTGTTGGTTCATTGAAAATCTGAATACGTCAATGGATGGGGCTCTCAAAGACGCTTCCAACGAAGTTAGTCGTACTGAAATCGGCCCAGAAATAGTCCTGTTATTGCCTGTTATACATAGAAAAAGTCAATTTTCTGATCTTTTACCGCATTTCAGGGGATAATAATGTAAATATTTCAAAAAGTTGTTGGCTCATTGAAAATCTGAATACGTCAATGGATAGGGGCTCTCAAAGACGCTTCCAACGAAGTAAGTCGTA
>NW_025318903.1:0-12303 GCF_018153725.1 Drosophila mojavensis
ATAATAATGTAAATATATTTCTAAAAGTTGTTGGCCCATTGAAAATCTGAATACGTCAATGGATGGGACTCTCAAAGACGCTTCCAACGAAGTAAGTCGTAATGAAATCGGCCCAGAAATAGTCCTGTTATTGCCTGTTATACATAGAAAAATCAATTTTCTGATCTTTTACCGCATTTCAGGGGATAATAATGTAAATATTTCAAAAATTGTTGGCCCATTGAAATCTGAATACGTCAATGGATGGGGCTCAAAAGACGCTTCCAACAAAGTAAGTCGTACTGAAATCGGCCCAGAAATAGCTGTCCTGTTATTGCCTGTTATACATAGAAAAAGTCAATTTTCTTGATCTTTACCGCATTTTAGGGGATAATAATGTAAATATTTCAAAAAGTTGTTGGCCCATTGGAAAATCTGAATACGTCAATGGATGGGACTCTCAAAGACGCTTCCCAACGAAGTAAGTCGTGTTGAAATCGGCCTAGAAATAGTCCACACATTGCCCTGTTATACATAGAAAAAGTCAATTTTCTGCTCTTTTACCGCGTTTCAGGGGATAATAATGTAAATAGTTTTCAAAAAGTTGTTGGTCCATTGAAAATCTGAATACGTCAATGGATGCCGGGCTCTCAAAAGACGCTTCCAACGAAGTTAGTCGCACTTTCGAAATCGGCCCAGAAATAGTCCTGTTATTGCTCTCGTTATACATAGAAAAAGTCAATTTTCTGATCTTTTACCGCATTTCAGGGGATAATACTGTGAATATTTCAAAAAGTTGTTGGCCCATTGAAAATCTGAATACGTCAATGGATGGGGCCCCCCAAAGACGCTTCCAACGAAGTAAGTCGTAATGAAATCGGCCCAGAAATAGTCCTGTTATTGCCTGTTATAGATAGAAAAAAGTCAATTTTCGATCTTTTACCGCATTTCAGGGGGATAATAATGTATATATTTCAAAAAAAGTTGTTGGCCCATTGAAAATCTGAATACGTCAATGGATGGGGCCTCAAAGACGCTTCCAACGAAGGTAAGTCATTATGAAATCGGCCCAGAAATAGTCCTGTTATTGCCTGTTATTCATAGAAAAAAGTCACTCTTCTGATCTTTTATCGCATTTCAGGGGATAATAATGTAAATATTTCAGAAAGTTGTTGGCCCATTGAAAATCTGAATACGTCCAATGGATTGGGCTCTCAAAGACGCTTTTCCAACGAAGTAAGTCGTACTGAAACTCCGGGTCAGAAATAGTCCACCGTTATTGCCTGTCTTACATAGAGAAAAGCTCAATTTTCTGATCTTTTCACCGCATTTCAGGGATAATAATGTAAATATTTCAAAAAGTTGTTGGCCCATTGAAAATCTGAATACGTCAATGGATGGGGCTCTCAAAGACGCTTTCCAACGAAGTAAGTCGTACCCCGGAACCGGCCCAGAAATAGTCCTGTTATTGCCTGTTATACATAGAAAAAGTTCAATTTTCTGCTCTTTTATCGCATTTCAGGGGATAATAATGTAAATATTTCAAAAACTTGTTGGCCCATTGAAAATCTGAATACGTCACAAGGATGGGGCTCCCCCAAAGACGCTTCCAACGAAGTGGAAGTCGTAAATGGAAAATCGGCCCAGAAATAGTCCTGTTATTGCCTGTTATACATAGAAAAAGTCAATTTTCTGATTCCTTTTCACTACTGCATTTCAGGGGATAATAATGTAAATATTTCAAAAAGTTGTTGGCCCATTGAAAATCTGAGTACGTCAATGGATGGGGCTCTCAAAGACGCTTCCAACGGAAGTGGGTCGTACTGAAATCGGCCCAGAAATAAACCGTCCTGTTATTGCCTGTTATACATAGAAAAAAGTCAATCTTCTGATCTTTTACCGCATTTCAGGGGATAACAATGTAAATATTTCGTGTGAATAAAGTTGTTGGCCCATTTGAAAATCTGAATACGTCAATGGATGGGGCTCTAAAAGACGCTTCCAACAAAGTAAGTCGTACTTGAAATCGGCCCAGAAATATGTCACTGTTATTGCCTGTTATACATAGAAAAAGTCAATTTTCTGATCTTTTACCGCATTTCAGGGGATAATAATGTAAATATTTCAAAAAGTTGTTGGCCCATTGAAAATCTGAATACGTCAATGGATGGGGCTCTCAAAGACGCTTCCAACAAAGCAAGTCGGGCCGAAACCGGTCTTCAGAAATAAAGGTCCTGTTATTGCCTGTTGTTGACATAGAAAAAAAGTCAATTTTCTGCTCTTTGTACCGCATTTTAGGGGATAATAATGTAAAGATTTCAAAAAGTTGTTGGCCCATTGCAAATCTGAAGGTACGTCAATGCGATGGGGCTCCTCTAAAGACGCTTCCAACGAAGTTAGTCGTCACTCGAAATCGGCCCAGAAATAGTCCTGTTATTGCCTGTTATACATAGAAAAAAGTCAATTTTCTGCTCTTTTATCGCGTTTCAGGGGGATTATTGTGTAAATTTTTCAAAAGTTTTTGGCCCTTTTGAAAATCTGAATACGTCAATAGGGTGGGCCTCTAACAAAGACGCTTCCAACTTATTAAGTCGTAATGAAATCGGCCCAGAAATAGTCCTGTTATTGTCTGTTATACATAGAAAAAAAAGTCAACTTTTCTGATCTTTTACCGCATTTCAGGGGATAATAATGTAAATATTTCAAAAAGTTGTTGGCCCATTGAAAATTTGAATACGTCAATGGATGGGGCTCTCAAAAGACGCTTCCAACGAAGTTAGTCGTAATGAAATCGGCCCAGAAATAGTCCTGTTATTGCCTGTTATACATAGAAAAAGTCAATCCTTCGCTCTTTTATTGCATTTCAGGGGATACATAATGTAATATTTCAAAAAGTTGTTGGCCCATTGAAAATCTGAATACGTCAATGGATGGGGCCCTAAAAGACGCTTCCAACAAATTAAGTTGCAGTGAAATCGGCCCAGAAATAGTCCTGCTATTGCCTGTTAGTACATAGAAAAAAAGTCAATTTTCTGATCTTTTACCGCATGTATCAGGGGGATAATAATGTAAATATTTCAAAAAGTTGTTGGCCCATTGAAAATCTGAATACGTCACTGGATGGGGCTCTCAAAGACGCTTCCAACGAAGGTAAGTCGTATTGAAACTGTGGCCCAGAAATAGTCCCGTTATTGCCTGTCATAACATATAGAAAAAAGTCAATTTTCTGATCTTTTACCGCATTTCAGGGGATAATAATGTAAATATTTCAAAAAGTTATTGGCCCATTGAAAATCTGAATACGTCAATGGATGGGGCTCTCAAAGACGCTTCCAACGAAGTAAGTCGTACTGAAATCGGCCCAGAAATAGTCCTGTTATTGCCTGTTATACATAGAAAAAAGTCAATTTTCTGATCTTTTACCGCATTTCAGGGGATAATAATGTAAATATTTCAAAAAGTTGTTGGCCCATTGAAAATCTGAATACGTCAATGGATGGGGCTCTCAAAGACGCTTCCAACGAAGTAAGTCGTAATGAAATCGGCCCAGAAATAGTCCTGTTATTGCCTGTTATACATAGAAAAAAATCAATTTTCTGATCTTTTACCGCATTTCAGGGGATAATAATGTAAATATTTCAAAAAGTTGTTGGCCCATTGAAAATCTGAATACGTCAATGGATGGGGCTCTTCAAAAGACGCTTCCAACGAAGTAAGTCGTAATGAAATCGGCCCAGAAATAGTCCTGTTATTGCCTGTTATACATAGAAAAAAGTCAATTTTCTGATCTTTTACCGCATTTCAGGGGATAATAATGTAAATATTTCAAAAAGTTGTTGGCCCATTGAAAATCTGAATACGTCAATGGATGGGGCTCTCAAAGACGCTTCCAACGAAGTAAGTCGTAATGAAATCGGCCCAGAAATAGTCCTGTTATTGCCTGTTATACATAGAAAAAGTCAATTTTCTGATCTTTTACCGCATTTCAGGGGGATAATAATGTAAATATTTCAAAAAAGTTGTTGGCCCATTGAAAATCTGAATACGTCAATGGATGGGGCTCTCAAAAGACGCTTCCAACGAAGTAAGTCGTAATGAAATCGGCCCAGAAATAGTCCTGTTATTGCCTGTTATACATAGAAAAAAGTCAATTTTCTGATCTTTTACCGCATTTCAGGGGATAATAATGTAAATATTTCAAAAGTTGTTGGCCCATTGAAAATCTGAATACGTCAATGGATGGGGCTCTCAAAGACGCTTCCAACGAAGTAAGTCGTAATGAAATCGGCCCAGAAATAGTCCTGTTATTGCCTGTTATACATAGAAAAAAGTCAATTTTCTGATCTTTTACCGCATTTCAGGGGATAATAATGTAAATATTTCAAAAAGTTGTTGGCCCATTGAAAATCTGAATACGTCAATGGATGGGGCTCTCAAAGACGCTTCCAACGAAGTAAGTCGTACTGAAATCGGCCCAGAAATAGTCCTGTTATTGCCTGTTATACATAGAGAAAAAGTCAATTTTCTGATCTTTTACCGCATTTCAGGGGATAATAATGTAAATATTTCAAAAAGTTGTTGGCCCATTGAAAATCTGAATACGTCAATGGATGGGGCTCTCAAAGACGCTTCCAACGAAGTAAGTCGTAATGAAATCGGCCCAGAAATAGTCCTGTTATTGCCTGTTATACATAGAAAAAAAGTCAATTTTCTGATCTTTTACCGCATTTCAGGGGATAATAATGTAAATATTTCAAAAAGTTGTTGGCCCATTGAAAATCTGAATACGTCAATGGATGGGGCTCTCAAAGACGCTTCCAACGAAGTAAGTCGTAATGAAATCGGCCCAGAAATAGTCCTGTTATTGCCTGTTATACATAGAAAAAAGTCAATTTTCTGATCTTTTACCGCATTTCAGGGGATAATAATGTAAATATTTCAAAAGTTGTTGGCCCATTGAAAATCTGAATACGTCAATGGATGGGGCTCTCAAAGACGCTTCCAACGAAGTAAGTCGTAATGAAATCGGCCCAGAAATAGTCCTGTTATTGCCTGTTATACATAGAAAAAGTCAATTTTCTGATCTTTTACCGCATTTCAGGGGATAATAATGTAAATATTTCAAAAGTTGTTGGCCCATTGAAAATCTGAATACGTCAATGGATGGGGCTCTCAAAGACGCTTCCAACGAAGTAAGTCGTAATGAAATCGGCCCAGAAATAGTCCTGTTATTGCCTGTTATACATAGAAAAAAAGTCAATTTTCTGATCTTTTACCGCATTTCAGGGGATAATAATGTAAATATTTCAAAAGTTGTTGGCCCATTGAAAATCTGAATACGTCAATGGATGGGGCTCTCAAAAGACGCTTCCAACGAAGTAAGTCGTACTGAAATCGGCCCAGAAATAGTCCTGTTATTGCCTGTTATACATAGAAAAAAGTCAATTTTCTGATCTTTTACCGCATTTCAGGGGATAATAATGTAAATATTTCAAAAAGTTGTTGGCCCATTGAAAATCTGAATACGTCAATGGATGGGGCTCTCAAAGACGCTTCCAACGAAGTAAGTCGTAATGAAATCGGCCCAGAAATAGTCCTGTTATTGCCTGTTATACATAGAAAAAAGTCAATTTTCTGATCTTTTACCGCATTTCAGGGGATAATAATGTAAATATTTCAAAAAGTTGTTGGCCCATTGAAAATCTGAATACGTCAATGGATGGGGCTCTCAAAGACGCTTCCAACGAAGTAAGTCGTAATGAAATCGGCCCAGAAATAGTCCTGTTATTGCCTGTTATACATAGAAAAAAGTCAATTTTCTGATCTTTTACCGCATTTCAGGGGATAATAATGTAAATATTTCAAAAAGTTGTTGGCCCATTGAAAATCTGAATACGTCAATGGATGGGGCTCTCAAAGACGCTTCCAACGAAGTAAGTCGTACTGAAATCGGCCCAGAAATAGTCCTGTTATTGCCTGTTATACATAGAAAAAAGTCAATTTTCTGATCTTTTACCGCATTTCAGGGGATAATAATGTAAATATTTCAAAAAGTTGTTGGCCCATTGAAAATCTGAATACGTCAATGGATGGGGCTCTCAAAGACGCTTCCAACGAAGTAAGTCGTACTGAAATCGGCCCAGAAATAGTCCTGTTATTGCCTGTTATACATAGAAAAAAGTCAATTTTCTGATCTTTTACCGCATTTCAGGGGATAATAATGTAAATATTTCAAAAAGTTGTTGGCCCATTGAAAATCTGAATACGTCAATGGATGGGGCTCTCAAAGACGCTTCCAACGAAGTAAGTCGTAATGAAATCGGCCCAGAAATAGTCCTGTTATTGCCTGTTATACATAGAAAAAAGTCAATTTTCTGATCTTTTACCGCATTTCAGGGGATAATAATGTAAATATTTCAAAAAGTTGTTGGCCCATTGAAAATCTGAATACGTCAATGGATGGGGCTCTCAAAGACGCTTCCAACGAAGTAAGTCGTAATGAAATCGGCCCAGAAATAGTCCTGTTATTGCCTGTTATACATAGAAAAAAGTCAATTTTCTGATCTTTTACCGCATTTCAGGGGATAATAATGTAAATATTTCAAAAGTTGTTGGCCCATTGAAAATCTGAATACGTCAATGGATGGGGCTCTCAAAGACGCTTCCAACGAAGTAAGTCGTAATGAAATCGGCCCAGAAATAGTCCTGTTATTGCCTGTTATACATAGAAAAAAGTCAATTTTCTGATCTTTTACCGCATTTCAGGGGATAATAATGTAAATATTTCAAAAAGTTGTTGGCCCATTGAAAATCTGAATACGTCAATGGATGGGGCTCTCAAAGACGCTTCCAACGAAGTAAGTCGTACTGAAATCGGCCCAGAAATAGTCCTGTTATTGCCTGTTATACATAGAAAAAGTCAATTTTCTGATCTTTTACCGCATTTCAGGGGATAATAATGTAAATATTTCAAAAAGTTGTTGGCCCATTGAAAATCTGAATACGTCAATGGATGGGGCTCTCAAAGACGCTTCCAACGAAGTAAGTCGTACTGAAATCGGCCCAGAAATAGTCCTGTTATTGCCTGTTATACATAGAAAAAAGTCAATTTTCTGATCTTTTACCGCATTTCAGGGGATAATAATGTAAATATTTCAAAAAGTTGTTGGCCCATTGAAAATCTGAATACGTCAATGGATGGGGCTCTCAAAGACGCTTCCAACGAAGTAAGTCGTACTGAAATCGGCCCAGAAATAGTCCTGTTATTGCCTGTTATACATAGAAAAAAGTCAATTTTCTGATCTTTTACCGCATTTCAGGGGATAATAATGTAAATATTTCAAAAAGTTGTTGGCCCATTGAAAATCTGAATACGTCAATGGATGGGGCTCTCAAAGACGCTTCCAACGAAGTAAGTCGTAATGAAATCGGCCCAGAAATAGTCCTGTTATTGCCTGTTATACATAGAAAAAGTCAATTTTCTGATCTTTTACCGCATTTCAGGGGATAATAATGTAAATATTTCAAAAAGTTGTTGGCCCATTGAAAATCTGAATACGTCAATGGATGGGGCTCTCAAAGACGCTTCCAACGAAGTAAGTCGTACTGAAATCGGCCCAGAAATAGTCCTGTTATTGCCTGTTATACATAGAAAAAAGTCAATTTTCTGATCTTTTACCGCATTTCAGGGGATAATAATGTAAATATTTCAAAAAGTTGTTGGCCCATTGAAAATCTGAATACGTCAATGGATGGGGCTCTCAAAGACGCTTCCAACGAAGTAAGTCGTAATGAAATCGGCCCAGAAATAGTCCTGTTATTGCCTGTTATACATAGAAAAAAGTCAATTTTCTGATCTTTTACCGCATTTCAGGGGATAATAATGTAAATATTTCAAAAAGTTGTTGGCCCATTGAAAATCTGAATACGTCAATGGATGGGGCTCTCAAAGACGCTTCCAACGAAGTAAGTCGTAATGAAATCGGCCCAGAAATAGTCCTGTTATTGCCTGTTATACATAGAAAAAAGTCAATTTTCTGATCTTTTACCGCATTTCAGGGGATAATAATGTAAATATTTCAAAAAGTTGTTGGCCCATTGAAAATCTGAATACGTCAATGGATGGGGCTCTCAAAGACGCTTCCAACGAAGTAAGTCGTAATGAAATCGGCCCAGAAATAGTCCTGTTATTGCCTGTTATACATAGAAAAAAGTCAATTTTCTGATCTTTTACCGCATTTCAGGGGATAATAATGTAAATATTTCAAAAAGTTGTTGGCCCATTGAAAATCTGAATACGTCAATGGATGGGGCTCTCAAAGACGCTTCCAACGAAGTAAGTCGTAATGAAATCGGCCCAGAAATAGTCCTGTTATTGCCTGTTATACATAGAAAAAAGTCAATTTTCTGATCTTTTACCGCATTTCAGGGGATAATAATGTAAATATTTCAAAAAGTTGTTGGCCCATTGAAAATCTGAATACGTCAATGGATGGGGCTCTCAAAGACGCTTCCAACGAAGTAAGTCGTACTGAAATCGGCCCAGAAATAGTCCTGTTATTGCCTGTTATACATAGAAAAAAGTCAATTTTCTGATCTTTTACCGCATTTCAGGGGATAATAATGTAAATATTTCAAAAAGTTGTTGGCCCATTGAAAATCTGAATACGTCAATGGATGGGGCTCTCAAAGACGCTTCCAACGAAGTAAGTCGTACTGAAATCGGCCCAGAAATAGTCCTGTTATTGCCTGTTATACATAGAAAAAAGTCAATTTTCTGATCTTTTACCGCATTTCAGGGGATAATAATGTAAATATTTCAAAAAGTTGTTGGCCCATTGAAAATCTGAATACGTCAATGGATGGGGCTCTCAAAGACGCTTCCAACGAAGTAAGTCGTACTGAAATCGGCCCAGAAATAGTCCTGTTATTGCCTGTTATACATAGAAAAAAGTCAATTTTCTGATCTTTTACCGCATTTCAGGGGATAATAATGTAAATATTTCAAAAAGTTGTTGGCCCATTGAAAATCTGAATACGTCAATGGATGGGGCTCTCAAAGACGCTTCCAACGAAGTAAGTCGTAATGAAATCGGCCCAGAAATAGTCCTGTTATTGCCTGTTATACATAGAAAAAAGTCAATTTTCTGATCTTTTACCGCATTTCAGGGGATAATAATGTAAATATTTCAAAAAGTTGTTGGCCCATTGAAAATCTGAATACGTCAATGGATGGGGCTCTCAAAGACGCTTCCAACGAAGTAAGTCGTAATGAAATCGGCCCAGAAATAGTCCTGTTATTGCCTGTTATACATAGAAAAAAGTCAATTTTCTGATCTTTTACCGCATTTCAGGGGATAATAATGTAAATATTTCAAAAAGTTGTTGGCCCATTGAAAATCTGAATACGTCAATGGATGGGGCTCTCAAAGACGCTTCCAACGAAGTAAGTCGTACTGAAATCGGCCCAGAAATAGTCCTGTTATTGCCTGTTATACATAGAAAAAAGTCAATTTTCTGATCTTTTACCGCATTTCAGGGGATAATAATGTAAATATTTCAAAAAGTTGTTGGCCCATTGAAAATCTGAATACGTCAATGGATGGGGCTCTCAAAGACGCTTCCAACGAAGTAAGTCGTACTGAAATCGGCCCAGAAATAGTCCTGTTATTGCCTGTTATACATAGAAAAAAGTCAATTTTCTGATCTTTTACCGCATTTCAGGGGATAATAATGTAAATATTTCAAAAAGTTGTTGGCCCATTGAAAATCTGAATACGTCAATGGATGGGGCTCTCAAAGACGCTTCCAACGAAGTAAGTCGTACTGAAATCGGCCCAGAAATAGTCCTGTTATTGCCTGTTATACATAGAAAAAAGTCAATTTTCTGATCTTTTACCGCATTTCAGGGGATAATAATGTAAATATTTCAAAAAGTTGTTGGCCCATTGAAAATCTGAATACGTCAATGGATGGGGCTCTCAAAGACGCTTCCAACGAAGTAAGTCGTAATGAAATCGGCCCAGAAATAGTCCTGTTATTGCCTGTTATACATAGAAAAAAGTCAATTTTCTGATCTTTTACCGCATTTCAGGGGATAATAATGTAAATATTTCAAAAAGTTGTTGGCCCATTGAAAATCTGAATACGTCAATGGATGGGGCTCTCAAAGACGCTTCCAACGAAGTAAGTCGTAATGAAATCGGCCCAGAAATAGTCCTGTTATTGCCTGTTATACATAGAAAAAAGTCAATTTTCTGATCTTTTACCGCATTTCAGGGGATAATAATGTAAATATTTCAAAAGTTGTTGGCCCATTGAAAATCTGAATACGTCAATGGATGGGGCTCTCAAAGACGCTTCCAACGAAGTAAGTCGTAATGAAATCGGCCCAGAAATAGTCCTGTTATTGCCTGTTATACATAGAAAAAAGTCAATTTTCTGATCTTTTACCGCATTTCAGGGGATAATAATGTAAATATTTCAAAAAGTTGTTGGCCCATTGAAAATCTGAATACGTCAATGGATGGGGCTCTCAAAGACGCTTCCAACGAAGTAAGTCGTAATGAAATCGGCCCAGAAATAGTCCTGTTATTGCCTGTTATACATAGAAAAAAGTCAATTTTCTGATCTTTTACCGCATTTCAGGGGATAATAATGTAAATATTTCAAAAAGTTGTTGGCCCATTGAAAATCTGAATACGTCAATGGATGGGGCTCTCAAAGACGCTTCCAACGAAGTAAGTCGTAATGAAATCGGCCCAGAAATAGTCCTGTTATTGCCTGTTATACATAGAAAAAAGTCAATTTTCTGATCTTTTACCGCATTTCAGGGGATAATAATGTAAATATTTCAAAAGTTGTTGGCCCATTGAAAATCTGAATACGTCAATGGATGGGGCTCTCAAAGACGCTTCCAACGAAGTAAGTCGTAATGAAATCGGCCCAGAAATAGTCCTGTTATTGCCTGTTATACATAGAAAAAAGTCAATTTTCTGCTCTTTTATCGCATTTCAGGGGATAATAATGTAAATATTTCAAAAAGTTGTTGGCCCATTGAAAATCTGAATACGTCAATAGATGGGGCTCTCAAAGACGCTTCCAACGAAGTAAGTCGTAATGAAATCGGCCCAGAAATAGTCCTGTTATTGCCTGTTATACATAGAAAAAAGTCAATTTTCTGATCTTTTACCGCATTTCAGGGGATAATAATGTAAATATTTCAAAAAGTTGTTGGCCCATTGAAAATCTGAATACGTCAATGGATGGGGCTCTCAAAGACGCTTCCAACGAAGTAAGTCGTACTGAAATCGGCCCAGAAATAGTCCTGTTATTGCCTGTTATACATAGAAAAAAGTCAATTTTCTGATCTTTTACCGCATTTCAGGGGGATAATAATGTAAATATTTCAAAAAGTTGTTGGCCCATTGAAAATCTGAATACGTCAATGGATGGGGCTCTCAAAGACGCTTCCAACGAAGTAAGTCGTACTGAAATCGGCCCAGAAATAGTCCTGTTATTGCCTGTTATACATAGAAAAAAGTCAATTTTCTGATCTTTTACCGCATTTCAGGGGATAATAATGTAAATATTTCAAAAAGTTGTTGGCCCATTGAAAATCTGAATACGTCAATGGATGGGGCTCTCAAAGACGCTTCCAACGAAGTAAGTCGTAATGAAATCGGCCCAGAAATAGTCCTGTTATTGCCTGTTATACATAGAAATCAAATTTTCTGATCTTTTTATTTCTTCCATTTAGAGGAATTTTATTAAATAAAAAAATAAATTTCAAAAGTTGCGTTTTTTTTTTGGCCCATTTGAAAATCTGAATACGCTCTCAAATGCCCCAAATAATCACGAAGAAGTCGTGCCGAGGGTGGGGTGGTCCAGAAAAAATATCCCCGTTTGTATTGCCTGTTGATACGGGGGGGGGGGGGGGGGGGGAAAAAAAAAAAAAAAAAAAAAAAAAATAGAAAAAGTCGCTTTCTTGATCTTTTACCGCATTTCAGGGGATAATAATGTAAATCTTTCAAAAAGTTGTTGGCTCATTGAAAATCTGAATACGCCAATGGATGGGGCTCTCAAAGACGCTCCCTGTAACGAAGTAAGTCGTAATGAAATCGGCCTCAGAAATCGTCCTGTTATTGCCTCGTTATACATAGGAAAAAAAGTCAATTTTCTGATCTTTGCCATTTCCGCATTTCAGGGGATAATAATGTAAATATTTCAAAAAGTTGTTGGCCCATTGAAAATCTGAATACGTCTAATGGATAGGGGCTCTCAAAGACGCTTCCAACGAAGTAAGTCCTACTGAAATCGGCCCAG
>NW_025318904.1:0-66187 GCF_018153725.1 Drosophila mojavensis
AAGTTTATCAACATCTCTAGGGGCAGATAGGAACGTCATTGGTCATCCTCGTCGAGTTTTTGGCCGTTTTGCAGGTAAGTGTATATTTTAAATTTTTGCTAGTTTTTATATTGTTATTAATTAGATGATTTTTTTAAATTTTTTTCATTGCAGGTAAGCTTACTAACATCTCTAGGGGCAGATAGAAGCGTCGTCAATCATCCTCATCGAATTTTTGGCCGTTTTGCAGGTAAGTGAATATTTTAAATTTTTGCTAGTTTTAATATTGTTATTAATTAGATGATTTTTTTAATTTTTTTCATTGCAGGTAAGCTTACTAACATCTCTAGGGGCAGATAGAAGCGTCGTCAATCATCCTCATCGAATTTTTGGCCGTTTTGCAGGTAAGTGAATATTTTAAATTTTTGCTAGCTCTAATATTGTTATTAATTAGATGATTTTTTTTAATTTTTCTCATTGCAGGAAAGTTTATTAACATCTCTAGGGGCAGATAGGAACGTCATTGGTCATCCTCGTCGAGTTTTTTGGCCGTTTTGCAGGTAAGTGTATAGTTTTAATTTTTGCTAGTTTTTATATTGTTATTAATTAGATGCTATTTTTAATTTTTCTCATTGCAGGTAAGCTTATTAACATCTCTAGGGCAGATAGAAGCGTCGTCAATCATCCTCGTCGAGTTTTTTGGCCGTTTTGCAGGTAAGTGTATATTTTAAATTTTTGCTAGTTTTAATATTGTCATTAATTAGATGATTTTTTTAATTTTTCTCATTGCAGGTAAGTTTATCAACATCTCTAGGGGCAGATAGGAACGTCATTGGTCATCCTCGTCGAGTTTTTGGCCGTTTTGCAGGTAAGTGTATATTTTAAATTTTTGCTAGTTTTTATATTGTTATTAATTAGATGATTTTTTTAATTTTTCTCATTGCAGGTAAGCTTATTAACATCTCTAGGGCAGATAGAAGCGTCGTCAATCATCCTCGTCGAGTTTTTGGCCGTTTTGCAGGTAAGTGAATATTTTAAATTTTTGCTAGCTCTAATATTGTTATTAATTAGATGATTTTTTTAATTTTTCTCATTGCAGGAAAGTTTGTTAACATCTCTAGGGGCAGATAGGAACGTCATTGGTCATCCTCGTCGAGTTTTTGGCCGTTTTGCAGGTAAGTGTATAGTTTTAATTTTTGCTAGTTTTTATATTGTTATTAATTAGATGCTATTTTTAATTTTTCTCATTGCAGGTAAGCTTACTAACATCTCTAGGGGCAGATAGAAGCGTCGTCAATCATCCTCATCGAATTTTTGGCCGTTTTGCAGGTAAGTGAATATTTTAAATTTTTGCTAGTTTTAATATTGTTATTAATTAGATGATTTTTTTTAATTTTTTTCATTGCAGGTAAGCTTACTAACATCTCTAGGGGCAGATAGAAGCGTCGTCAATCATCCTCATCGAATTTTTGGCCGTTTTGCAGGTAAGTGAATATTTTAAATTTTTGCTAGCTCTAATATTGTTATTAATTAGATGATTTTTTTAATTTTTCTCATTGCAGGAAAGTTTATTAACATCTCTAGGGGCAGATAGGAACGTCATTGGTCATCCTCGTCGAGTTTTTGGCCGTTTTGCAGGTAAGTGTATAGTTTTAATTTTTGCTAGTTTTTATATTGTTATTAATTAGATGCTATTTTTAATTTTTCTCATTGCAGGTAAGCTTATTAACATCTCTAGGGGCAGATAGAAGCGTCGTCAATCATCCTCGTCGAGTTTTTGGCCGTTTTGCAGGTAAGTGTATATTTTAAATTTTTGCTAGTTTTAATATTGTCATTAATTAGATGATTTTTTTAATTTTTCTCATTGCAGGTAAGTTTATCAACATCTCTAGGGGCAGATAGGAACGTCATTGGTCATCCTCGTCGAGTTTTTGGCCGTTTTGCAGGTAAGTGTATATTTTAAATTTTTGCTAGTTTTTATATTGTTATTAATTAGATGATTTTTTTAATTTTTCTCATTGCAGGTAAGCTTATTAACATCTCTAGGGCAGATAGAAGCGTCGTCAATCATCCTCGTCGAGTTTTTGGCCGTTTTGCAGGTAAGTGTATATTTTAAATTTTTGCTAGCTTTAATATTGTTATTAATTAGATGATTTTTTTAATTTTTTCTCATTGCAGGAAAGTTTATTAACATCTCTAGGGGCAGATAGGAACGTCATTGGTCATCCTCGTCGAGTTTTTGGCCGTTTTGCAGGTAAGTGTATATTTTAAATTTTTGCTAGTTTTTATATTGTTATTAATTAGATGATTTTTTTAATTTTTTTCATTGCAGGTAAGCTTATTAACATCTCTAGGGGCAGATAGAAGCGTCGTCAATCATCCTCGTCGAATTTTTGGCCGTTTTGCAGGTAAGTGAATATTTTAAATTTTTGCTAGTTTTAATATTGTTATTAATTAGATGATTTTTTTAATTTTTTTTCATTGCAGGTAAGCTTACTAACATCTCTAGGGGCAGATAGAAGCGTCGTCAATCATCCTCGTCGAATTTTTGGCCTTTTTGCAGGTAAGCGTATATTTTAAAATTTTGCTAGTTTTAATATTGTTATTAATTAGATGATTTTTTTAATTTTTCTCATTGCAGGTAAGCTTATTGGCATCACAAATGTTGATGTAAGCTACCTAGTACATTGCTACGCTCGTTGGCGTAGTTTTACTAGTAGTTGTGGAGCTGGTACGCCAGTTTGATGACGTCATCGCTGAGACCGCCTCGCACTCGTCGCTGAGGTCCATCAGCTCTCGGAGGTCAACCTCTTCGCGCCTTGGAGTCCTCTGCTGCATTGGCTCACCTGCATCCATGACTTGTTTTTGTTTGTTTGACTTCAATAAAGTAATAACTATAGTCATAATTTGTTCAATTTGTTTCTCCAGCCTCTCGAACATGGCCTTGTTTTGTTCAAGTAGCTCTTCAAGGCTACTTGACTTGGCTTGCTCGTCCTTTAGCTTCTGTTGTAGCCTAGCCAAGTGCCTTGCTGCTGGATTACGTCCATTGGATACGGTTGTTGTTGTTGGGCGTTTCTCTTTGTGGTTTATTGAGTATCGCTGTGTGTTAGTGGTGCGGTTGGTGGGCTTTGTGATTGGTGTTTGGGGTTGCTGTTGTTGGTGGTGTCGTCGCGTCTGTCTTTGTCGTTGTAGTTGTAGTTGTAGTATTGTTGTTGTTGTTGCTGGTTTTGCTGTTGGTGTTGCGGCAGTGGCTTTGTTGTTTTATACGATCCATGCACCACGCTGCTGTATGTCAGCTTGCGCTTTATGCCTGGATTTATTGGCGTCTCTTTTGTGCGTTGCTGTTTTTGTCGCAATTGATGTTGCTGCTGTTGTAGCTTTGGTTGCTGCTGTTGTTGCTGTTGTTGGTGTTGCTGTTGTTGTTGTTGTTGTTGTTGTTGTTGCTGTTGCTGCAGCTCGTTTGTCGGTAAGTACCTTACAGCTAGTAGCCTATTTCGAGCCTCTTTGTATTTAGGGCAGCCTTTATAGCAGCATACATGTGCACCTCCACAGTTGAAGCACTTTGCGGGTGCATCTCGTGCTTTGGTGCACTCAGTGGATGCATGAGAGCCGGCACATTTCATGCATCTGTATGGGCGTCGACAGTAGTTCTTAGTGTGCCCGAACGCCTGGCATCGATGGCACTGGGCCGGATCGATGGCCTTCGCCTGCCTCTCAACTAGCACCTGTTGATTGCTGATCGTATCGAGTTCACATATCTTGAGATGGCTGCCATCGGGCATTGGCTGCAGCTCAACCTCAAAGACGTTTAGTGGCATGCCGGTGAACCGATGCCTCATGGCACGTATGAAACGTACCACGAAGCCCAGCTCTGACAGCTTGACCCTCAGCCAGTCACAGGGTGTCGAGTGGTGTAGTTTTTGATTACCACTCGTTATCCTTTCTGATGGTGTGACTGGTGGGTGTACATCTGTACGTTCTCAGCAGTCAGGAAATCTACAATGGCTCTGTGTGTGGCCATATCATCGCTGTAGATAGTGACGCCAGCACAACAACAATACAACTGACTGACATAGTGACGAAATGACTGAGTGACTGAGCCACTGAACAACAATACAACTGACTGACATAGTGACGAAATGAGAGAGTGACGGAGCCACTGAACAACAGGATGACTGACTGACAGAGCGACGAAATGACAGAGTGACGGAGCCACTGAACAACAGGATGACTGACTGACAGAGCGACGAAATGACAGAGGAACTGAGCCACTGAACAACAGGACGTCTGACTGACATAGTGACTAAATGACAGAGTGACTGAGCCACTGAACAACAGGACGACTGACTGACAGAGCGACGAAATGAGAGAGTGACGGAGCCACTGAACAACAGGATGACTGACTGACAGAGCGACGAAATGACAGAGTGACTGAGCCACTGAACAACAGGACGACTGACTGACAGAGCGACGAAATGAGAGAGTGACGGAGCCACTGAACAACAGGATGACTGACTGACAGAGCGACGAAATGACAGAGTGACTGAGCCACTGAACAACAGGACGACTGACTGACAGAGCGACGAAATGACAGAGTGACGGAGCCACTGAACAACAGGACGACTGACTGACAGAGCGACGAAATGACAGAGGAACTGAGCCACTGAACAACAGGACGTCTGACTGACATAGTGACTAAATGACAGAGTGACTGAGCCACTGAACAACAGGACGACTGACTGACAGAGCGACGAAATGAGAGAGTGACGGAGCCACTGAACAACAGGATGACTGACTGACAGAGCGACGAAATGACCGAGTGACAGAGTGACAGAATCACTGAACAACAGGACGACTGACTGACAGAGCGACGAAATGACAGAGGGACTGAGCCACTGAAGAACAGGACGTCTGACTGACATAGTGACTAAATGAGAGAGTGACAGAGCCACTGAACAACAATACAACTGACTGACATAGTGACGAAATGAGAGAGTGACAGAGCCACTGAACAACAGGACGACTGACTGACAGAGCGACGAAATGACAGAGTGACGGAGCCACTGAACAACAGGATGACTGACTGACAGAGCGACGAAATGACAGAGTGACAGATTGACAGAGTGACAGAGTCACTGAACAACAGGACGACTGACTGACAGAGCGACGAAATGACAGAGGGACTGAGCCACTGAACAACAGGACGTCTGACTGACATAGTGACTAAAGGACAGAGTGACTGAGCCACTGAAAAACAATAAAACTGACTAAAAGAGCGACGAAATGACAGAGTGACAGAGCCACCGAAAAACAATAAAACTGACTAAAAGAGCGACGAAATGACAGAGAAACAGAGCCACTAAACAACAGGACGACTGACTGACAGAAACACAAAATGACTGAGTGACAGAGCCACTAAGCAACAATACAACTGACTGACAGAGCCACTGAACAACAGTACAACTGACTGACAGAGCGACAAAATGACAGAGTGACAGAGCCACTAAACAACAGGATGACTGACTGACAGAGCGACGAAATGACAGAGTGACAGAGCCACTGAAAAACAATAAAACTGACTCAAAGAGCGACGAAATGACAGAGTGACAGAACCACTAAACAACAGGATGACTGACTGACAGAGCGACGTAATGACAGAGTGACAGAGCCACTGTACAACAGGACGACTGACTGACAGTGCGACAAAATGACAGAGTCACTGAACAACAGTACAACTGACTGACAGAGCTATGAAATGACAGAGCCACTGAACAACAGGACGACTGAATGACAGAGCGACGAAATGACAGAGTGACTGAGCAACTGAATCATTTGTCAGTTATATTTCAGTAAAACTAAGCTAGAAAGCAGCAGCAGAGAGTCTTCCCAGTGGTCAACTAAAGCTCAAATGCAACGGGCTCCAAATTTGAGTGCGATCTTTAATTTGAGTCTCAGTCGCCCTATATAAAGGGCAGCAGCTGCAGCATTTCTTCAGTCGTCCAGCCACGGTGGGGATCAGCAGATCATGGAGTCCAGTGAAGTGAAGTGAAGTGTATAACGGATCGACTGACCGACAGAAGTGATTGAGCAACAGATCGACAAAACGACAGTGCCACTGAAGAACAGTACAACTGATTGACAGAGCGACAACATGACAGAGCGACGAAATGACAGAGTGACAGAGTGACAGAGTGACAGAGTCACTGAACAACAGTACAACTGACTGACAGAGCGTCGAAATGACAGAGTGACAGAGCCACTGAACAACAAGATGACTGACTGACAGAGCGACGAAATGGCAGAGTGACTGAGCCACTGAATCATTAGTCAGAAGCTAGAAAGCAGCAGCAGAGAGTATTCCCAGTGGTCAACTCAAGCTCAAATTTTTTTAATTTTTTTCATTGCAGGTAAGCTTACTAACATCTCTAGGGGCAGATAGAAGCGTCGTCAATCATCCTCATCGAATTTTTGGCCGTTTTGCAGGTAAGTGTATATTTTAAATTTTTGCTAGTTTTAATATTGTTATTAATTAGATGATTTTTTTTAATTTTTTTCATTGCAGGTAAGCTTACTATCAACATCTCTAGGGGCAGATAGGAACGTCATTGGTCATCCTCGTCGAGTTTTTGGCCGTTTTGCAGGTAAGTGTATATTTTAAATTTTTGCTAGTTTTTATATTGTTATTAATTAGATGATTTTTTTAATTTTTTTCATTGCAGGTAAGCTTACTAACATCTCTAGGGGCAGATAGAAGCGTCGTCAATCATCCTCATCGAATTTTTGGCCGTTTTGCAGGTAAGTGAATATTTTAAATTTTTGCTAGTTTTAATATTGTTATTAATTAGATGATTTTTTTTAATTTTTTTCATTGCAGGTAAGCTTACTAACATCTCTAGGGGCAGATAGAAGCGTCGTCAATCATCCTCGTCGAATTTTTGGCCTTTTTGCAGGTAAGCGTATATTTTAAAATTTTGCTAGTTTTAATATTGTTATTAATTAGATGATTTTTTTAATTTTTCTCATTGCAGGTAAGCTTATTGGCATCACAAATGTTGATGTAAGCTACCTAGTACATTGCTACGCTCGTTGGCGTAGTTTTACTAGTAGTTGTGGAGCTGGTACGCCAGTTTGATGACGTCATCGCTGAGACCGCCTCGCACTCGTCGCTGAGGTCCATCAGCTCTCGGAGGTCAACCTCTTCGCGCCTTGGAGTCCTCTGCTGCATTGGCTCACCTGCATCCATGACTTGTTTTTGTTTGTTTGACTTTAATAAAGTAATAACTATAGTCATAATTTGTTCAATTTGTTTCTCCAGCCTCTCGAACATGGCCTTGTTTTTATATTGTTATTAATTAGATGATATTTTTAATTTTTCTCATTGCAGGTAAGCTTATTAACATCTCTAGGGGCAGATAGAAGCGTCGTCAATCATCTTCGTCGAATTTTTGGCCGTTTTGCAGGTAAGTGTATATTTTAAAATGTTGCTAGTTTTTATATTGTTATTAATTAGATGACATTTTTTAATTTTTCTCATTGCAGGTAAGCTTCTTAACACTCTAGGGGCAGATAGAAGCGTCGTCAATCATCCTCGTCGAATTTTATGCCGTTTTGCAGGTAAGTGTATATTTTAAATTTTTGCTAGCTCTAATATTGTTATTAATTAGATGATTTTTTTAATTTTTCTCATTGCAGGAAAGTTTATTAACATCTCTAGGGGCAGATAGGAACGTCATTGGTCATCCTCGTCGAGTTTTTGGCCGTTTTGCAGGTAAGTGTATAGTTTTAATTTTTGCTAGTTTTTATATTGTTATTAATTAGATGCTATTTTTAATTTTTCTCATTGCAGGTAAGCTTATTAACATCTCTAGGGCAGATAGAAGCGTCGTCAATCATCCTCGTCGAGTTTTTGGCCGTTTTGCAGGTAAGTGTATATTTTAAATTTTTGCTAGTTTTAATATTGTCATTAATTAGATGATTTTTTTAATTTTTCTCATTGCAGGTAAGTTTATCAACATCTCTAGGGGCAGATAGGAACGTCATTGGTCATCCTCGTCGAGTTTTTGGCCGTTTTGCAGGTAAGTGTATATTTTAAATTTTTGCTAGTTTTTTATATTGTTATTAATTAGATGATTTTTTTAATTTTTTTCATTGCAGGTAAGCTTACTAACATCTCTAGGGGCAGATAGAAGCGTCGTCAATCATCCTCATCGAATTTTTGGCCGTTTTGCAGGTAAGTGAATATTTTAAATTTTTGCTAGTTTTAATATTGTTATTAATTAGATGATTTTTTTAATTTTTTTCATTGCAGGTAAGCTTACTAACATCTCTAGGGGCAGATAGAAGCGTCGTCAATCATCCTCGTCGAATTTTTGGCCTTTTTGCAGGTAAGCGTATATTTTAAAATTTTGCTAGTTTTAATATTGTTATTAATTAGATGATTTTTTTAATTTTTCTCATTGCAGGTAAGCTTATTGGCATCACAAATGTTGATGTAAGCTACCTAGTACATTGCTACGCTCGTTGGCGTAGTTTTACTAGTAGTTGTGGAGCTGGTACGCCAGTTTGATGACGTCATCGCTGAGACCGCCTCGCACTCGTCGCTGAGGTCCATCAGCTCTCGGAGGTCAACCTCTTCGCGCCTTGGAGTCCTCTGCTGCATTGGCTCACCTGCATCCATGACTTGTTTTTGTTTGTTTGACTTCAATAAAGTAATAACTATAGTCATAATTTGTTCAATTTGTTTCTCCAGCCTCTCGAACATGGCCTTGTTTTGTTCAAGTAGCTCTTCAAGGCTACTTGACTTGGCTTGCTCGTCCTTTAGCTTCTGTTGTAGCCTAGCCAAGTGCCTTGCTGCTGGATTACGTCCATTGGATACGGTTGTTGTTGTTGGGCGTTTCTCTTTGTGGTTTATTGAGTATCGCTGTGTGTTAGTGGTGCGGTTGGTGGGCTTTGTGATTGGTGTTTGGGGTTGCTGTTGTTGGTGGTGTCGTCGCGTCTGTCTTTGTCGTTGTAGTTGTAGTTGTAGTATTGTTGTTGTTGTTGCTGGTTTTGCTGTTGGTGTTGCGGCAGTGGCTTTGTTGTTTTATACGATCCATGCACCACGCTGCTGTATGTCAGCTTGCGCTTTATGCCTGGATTTATTGGCGTCTCTTTTGTGCGTTGCTGTTTTTGTCGCAATTGATGTTGCTGCTGTTGTAGCTTTGGTTGCTGCTGTTGTTGCTGTTGTTGGTGTTGCTGTTGTTGTTGTTGTTGTTGTTGTTGCTGTTGCTGTTGCTGCAGCTCGTTTGTCGGTAAGTACCTTACAGCTAGTAGCCTATTTCGAGCCTCTTTGTATTTAGGGCAGCCTTTATAGCAGCATACATGTGCACCTCCACAGTTGAAGCACTTTGCGGGTGCATCTCGTGCTTTGGTGCACTCAGTGGATGCATGAGAGCCGGCACATTTCATGCATCTGTATGGGCGTCGACAGTAGTTCTTAGTGTGCCCGAACGCCTGGCATCGATGGCACTGGGCCGGATCGATGGCCTTCGCCTGCCTCTCAACTAGCACCTGTTGATTGCTGATCGTATCGAGTTCACATATCTTGAGATGGCTGCCATCGGGCATTGGCTGCAGCTCAACCTCAAAGACGTTTAGTGGCATGCCGGTGAACCGATGCCTCATGGCACGTATGAAACGTACCACGAAGCCCAGCTCTGACAGCTTGACCCTCAGCCAGTCACAGGGTGTCGAGTGGTGTAGTTTTTTGATTACCACTCGTTATCCTTTCTGATGGTGTGACTGGTGGGTGTACATCTGTACGTTCTCAGCAGTCAGGAAATCTACAATGGCTCTGTGTGTGGCCATATCATCGCTGTAGATAGTGACGCCAGCACAACAACAATACAACTGACTGACATAGTGACGAAATGACTGAGTGACTGAGCCACTGAACAACAATACAACTGACTGACTGACATAGTGACGAAATGAAGAGTGACGGAGCCACTGAACAACAGGACGACTGACTGACAGAGCGACGAAATGACAGAGTGAACGAGCCACTGAACAACAGGACGTCTGACTGACATAGTGACTAAATGACAGAGTGACTGAGCCACTGAACAACAGGACGACTGACTGAGCAGAGCGACGAAATGAAGAGTGACGGAGCCACTGAACAACAGGACGACTGACTGACAGAGCGACGAAATGACAGAGTGACTGAGCCACTGAACAACAGGACGACTGACTGACAGAGCGACGAAATGACAGAGTGACGGAGCCACTGAACAACAGGATGACTGACTGACAGAGCGACGAAATGACAGAGTGACAGAGCCACTGAACAACAGGACGACTGACTGACAGAGCGACGAAATGACAGAGTGACGGAGCCACTGAACAACAGGACGACTGACTGACAGAGCGACGAAATGACAGAGGAACTGAGCCACTGAACAACAGGACGTCTGACTGACATAGTGACTAAATGACAGAGTGACTGAGCCACTGAACAACAGGACGACTGACTGACAGAGCGACGAAATGACAGAGTGACGGAGCCACTGAACAACAGGATGACTGACTGACAGAGCGACGAAATGACCGAGGACAGAGTGACAGAATCACTGAACAACAGGACGACTGACTGACAGAGCGACGAAATGACAGAGGGACTGAGCCACTGAAGAACAGGACGTCTGACTGACATAGTGACTAAATGAGAGAGTGACAGAGCCACTGAACAACAATACAACTGACTGACATAGTGACGAAATGAGAGAGTGACAGAGCCACTGAACAACAGGACGACTGACTGACAGAGCGACGAAATGACAGAGTGACGGAGCCACTGAACAACAGGATGACTGACTGACAGAGCGACGAAATGACCGAGTGACAGATTGACAGAGTGACAGAGTCACTGAACAACAGGACGACTGACTGACAGAGCGACGAAATGACAGAGGGATTGAGCCACTGAACAACAGGACGTCTGACTGACATAGTGACTAAAGGACAGAGTGACTGAGCCACTGAAAAACAATAAAACTGACTAAAAGAGCGACGAAATGACAGAGTGACAGAGCCACCGAAAAACAATAAAACTGACTAAAAGAGCGACGAAATGACAGAGTGACAGAGCCACTAAACAACAGGACGACTGACTGACAGAACCACAAAATGACTGAGTGACAGAGCCACTAAGCAACAATACAACTGACTGACAGAGCCACTGAACAACAGTACAACTGACTGACAGAGCGACAAAATGACAGAGTGACAGAGCCACTAAACAACAGGATGACTGACTGACAGAGCGACGAAATGACAGAGTGACAGAGCCACTGAAAAACAATAAAAACTGACTCAAAGAGCGACGAAATGACAGAGTGACAGAACCACTAAACAACAGGATGACTGACTGACAGAGCGACGTAATGACAGAGTGACAGAGCCACTGTACAACAGGACGACTGACTGACAGTGCGACAAAATGACAAAATGACAGAGTCACTGAACAACAGTACAACTGACTGACAGAGCGATGAAATGACAGAGCCACTGAACAACAGGACGACTGAATGACAGAGCGACGAAATGACAGAGTGACTGAGCAACTGAATCATTTGTCAGTTATATTTCAGTAAAACTAAGCTAGAAAGCAGCAGCAGAGAGTCTTCCCAGTGGTCAACTAAAGCTCAAATGCAACGGGCTCCAAATTTGAGTGCGATCTTTAATTTGAGTCTCAGTCGCCCTATATAAAGGGCAGCAGCTGCAGCATTTCTTCAGTCGTCCAGCCACGGTGGGGATCAGCAGATCATGGAGTCCAGTGAAGTGAAGTGAAGTGTATAACGGATCGACTGACCGACAGAAGTGATTGAGCAACAGATCGACAAAACGACAGTGCCACTGAAGAACAGTACAACTGATTGACAGAGCGACAACATGACAGAGCGACGAAATGACAGAGTGACAGAGTGACAGAGTCACTGAACAACAGTACAACTGACTGACAGAGCGTCGAAATGACAGAGTGACAGAGCCACTGAACAACAAGATGACTGACTGACAGAGCGACGAAATGGCAGAGTGACTGAGCCACTGAATCATTAGTCAGAAGCTAGAAAGCAGCAGCAGAGAGTATTCCCAGTGGTCAACTCAAGCTCAAATGCAACGGGCTCCAAATTTGAGTGCGATCTTGAATTTGAGTCTCAGTCGCCCTATATAAAGGGCAGCAGCTGCAGCATTTCTTCAGTCGTCCAGGCACGGTGGGGATCAGCAGATCATGCAGTCCAGTGTTCTCGTGTTCTCCTCCGGCACACATGAGCGCAATTATATATAGTTTAAGTATTAGCTATTGCACAGAGTGCTTTTCGCGGCGCGCGCCCACCGGCAGCGAGGCGGACAGAACGGCAAGTCTGCGCACTCGAACAGTCAGCAGTGGAGTATGCGCCAGCCAATTGCCTGCCGTGAAGCGGCAGTTACAAATTCTCTCTTTCAGAATTCTCTTATACTTAATTCAAGTCATTACTTTCACGAAGCAACATATTTGAATTGAAATTACTGCATTTATCGCACTTTGATATCGATGTTGCTTGGCCCGATAACATATCGGATGCCCTAGTTGCTTTGTGTTTTGTGCTGCTTACGTTATGCTAATTTGCCTACAGTTTTCTAGTATTTTTTTTCAGCATTTTTTAGCGTATTGACCTATCCGACAATGGTCACACGCAGGCGCCATGCAGAAGTGAGATATGTGAAATCAAAAGACTACGAAACAAGACAAAACTGCAAGACTTAACGGCTAACATAAATACAATTTACATAGATTATTTACTAATTCTCTCTCTTTTTTTCTTCTCTTTTCAGGTATTCGCTGGAATCCATGAGGGTCCAATTGGGATGGGGCATCGGGCTGCAGTTCTCATCTGCTGATCGTCGTCAAGTGTATTGTTGGAGAGGGGGGAAGAACAGCCAGTCCAGCTGTCTGACCCCCTCCCGTCTGTGGCGCCGACCAGTTGTTGCAGTGGGCATGGGTGAGTACAGCATATGCATTAGCTTGAATACGCATAACTATTCTCACAATTATACATATCAAGAATCAAGTATGTACATTTGTGTGAATTGCAGTGAAGAAGAAATAGAAATATTTCATTAGTGGTGCAATAATAAAATAATATTATTTTGCTTTGTTTTTGTTTGTTTGTTTTTGCAATAATAAAATGAAATTATATATATATATATTTTTTTTTTCTTTTTTTTATATATTTCTTTTTTGCTTTATTTATTTTTTTTCCTTTTTATATTTTTTGCTTTTTTTTTTTCAATATTATTGATTTGCTGTTTTTATTTTTATTTTATTTATTTTTTTCTCAATTTGATTTTTCTTGTTTCAGGGTCGTTAATTGGTAGTCTTCTGTGGACGCTTGGCCGTTTTGAAGATAAGTGCATTTTGTGTTTTTTTCTGTTTTGTTGTTTGTTGTTTAAATTTGTTAATTTGTGAGTTCTTTTTTTTTTCTCATTTCAGGTAAGCTTATTAGCATCTTTAGAGGCAGATAGAAGCATAGTAGATCATCCTCGTCGAATTTTTGTCCGTTTTGCAGGTAAGTGTATATTTTAAATTTTTGCTAGTTCTTATATTGTTATTAATTAGATGATTTTTAAAATTTTTCTCATTGCAGGTAAGCTTATTAACACTCTAGGGGCAGATAGAAGCGTCGTCAATCATTCTCGTCGAATTTTTGTCCGTTTTGCAGGTAAGTGTATATTTTAAATTTTTGCTAGTTCTAATATTGTTATTAATTAGATGATTTTTTTAATTTTTCTCATTGCAGGAAAGTTTATTAACATCTCTAGGGGCAGATAGGAACGCCATTGGTCATCCTCGTCGTCAATATTATTGATTTGCTGTTTTTATTTTTATTTTATTTATTTTTTTCTCATTTTTGATTTTTCTTGTTTCAGGGTCGTTAATTGGTAGTCTTCTGTGGATGCTTGGCCGTTTTGAAGATAAGTGCATTTTGTGTTTTTTTTCTGTTTTGTTGTTTGTTGTTTAAATTTGTTAATTTGTGAGTTCTTTTTTTTTTCTCATTTCAGGTAAGCTTATTAGCATCTTTAGAGGCAGATAGAAGCATAGTAGATCATCCTCGTCGAATTTTTGTCCGTTTTGCAGGTAAGTGTATATTTTAAATTTTTGCTAGTTCTTATATTGTTATTAATTAGATGATTTTTTAAAATTTTTCTCATTGCAGGTAAGCTTATTAACACTCTAGGGGCAGATAGAAGCGTCGTCAATCATTCTCGTCGAATTTTTGTCCGTTTTGCAGGTAAGTGTATATTTTAAATTTTTGCTAGTTCTAATATTGTTATTAATTAGATGATTTTTTTAATTTTTCTCATTGCAGGAAAGTTTATTAACATCTCTAGGGGCAGATAGGAACGCCATTGGTCATCCTCGTCGAGTTTTTGGCCGTTTTGCAGGTAAGTGTATATTTTAAATTTTTGCTAGTTTTTATATTGTTATTAATTAGATGATATTTTTAATTTTTCTCATTGCAGGTAAGCTTATTAACATCTCTAGGGGCAGATAGAAGCGTCGTCAATCATCCTCGTCGAATTTTTGGCCGTTTTGCAGGTAAGTGTATATTTTTACATTTTTGCTAGTTTTAATATTGTTATTAATTAGATGATTTTTTTTTTTTCATTGCAGGGAAGTTTATTAACATCTCTAGGGGCAGATAGGAATGGTCATCCTCGTATTTTTTCCGTTTTGCAGTAGTGTTATTTTAAATTTTTTTTATATTGTTATTAATTAGATGATTTTTTTAATTTTTCTCATTGCAGGTAAGCTTATTAACATCTCTAGGGGCAGATAGAAGCGTCGTCAATCATTCTCGTCGAATTTTTGTCCGTTTTGCAGGTAAGTGTATATTTTAAATTTTTGCTAGTTTTAATATTGTTATTAATTAGATGATTTTTTTAATTTTTCTCATTGCAGGAAAGTTTATTAACATCTCTAGGGGCAGATAGGAACGTCATTGGTCATCCTCGTTGAGTTTTTGGCCGTTTTGCAGGTAAGTGTATATTTTAAATTTTTGCTAGTTCTTATATTGTTATTAATTAGATGATTTTTTTTTTTTTAAATTTTTCTCATTGCAGGTAAGCTTATTAATATCTCTAGGCGCAGATAGAAGCGTCGTCAATCATCTTCGTCGAATTTTTTGCTGTTTTGCAGGTAAGTGTATATTTTAAATTTTTGCTAGTTTTTATATTGTTATTAATTAGATGATTTTTTTAATTTTTCTCATTGCAGGTAAGCTTATTAACATCTCTAGGGGCAGATAGAAGCGTCGTCAATCATCCTCGTCGAATTTTTGGCCGTTTTGCAGGTAAGTGTATATTTTAAATTTTTGCTAGTTTTAATATTGTCATTAATTAGATGATTTTTTTAATTTTTCTCATTGCAGGTAAGTTTATTAACATCTCTAGGGGCATATAGGAACGTCATTGGTCATCCTCGTCGAGTTTTTGGCCGTTTTGCAGGTAAGTGTATATTTTAAATTTTTGCTAGTTTTTATATTGTTATTAATTAGATGATTTTTTTAATTTTTTTCATTGCAGGTAAGCTTACTAACATCTCTAGGGGCAGATAGAAGCGTCGTCAATCATCCTCGTCGAATTTTTGGCCGTTTTGCAGGTAAGTGTATATTTTAAATTTTTGCTAGTTTTAATATTGTTATTAATTAGATGATTTTTTTAATTTTTTTCATTGCAGGTAAGCTTACTAACATCTCTAGGGGCAGATAGAAGCGTCGTCAATCATCCTCGTCGAATTTTTGGCCTTTTTGCAGGTAAGTGTAAATTTTAAATTTTTGCTAGTTTTAATATTGTTCTTAATTAGATGATTTTTTTAATTTTTCTCATTGCAGGTAAGCTTATTGGCATCACAAATGTTGATGTAAGCTACCTAGTACATTGCTACGCTCGTTGGCGTAGTTTTACTAGTAGTTGTGGAGCTGGTACGCCAGCTTGATGACGTCATCGCTGAGACCGCACTCGTCGCTGAGGTCCATCAGCTCTCGGAGGTCAACCTCTTCGCGCCTTGGAGTCCTCTGCTGCATTGGCTCACCTGCATTCATGACTTGTTTTTGTTTGTTTGAGTTCAATAAAGTAATAACTATAGTCATAATTTGTTCAATTTGTTTCTCCAGCCTCTCGAACATGGCCCTGTTTTGTTCAAGTAGCTCTTCAAGGCTACTTGACTTGGCTTGCTCGTCCTTTAACTTCTGTTGCAGCCTAGCCAAGTGCCTTGCTGCTGGATTACGTCCATTGGATACGGTTGTTGTTGTTGTTGGGCGTTTCTCTTTGTGGTTTATTGAGTATCGCTGTGTGTTAGTGGTGCGGTTGGTGGGCTTTGTGATTGGTGTTTGGGGTTGCTGTTGTTGGTGGTGTCGTCGCGTCTGTCTTTGTCGTTGTAGTTGTTGTTGTTGTTGTTGTTGTTGCTGGTTTTGCTGTTGGTGTTGCGGCAGTGGCTTTGTTGTTTTATACGATCCATGCACCACGCTGCTGTATGTCAGCTTGCGCTTTGTGCCTGGATTTATTGGCGTCTCTTTTGTGCGTTGCTGTTTTTGTCGCAATTGATGTTGCTGCTGTTGTAGCTTTGGTTGCTGCTGTTGTTGTTGCCGCTGCTCAATCTGTGGTCGATCTTGGCGCTGTTGTTGGTGTTGCTGTTGTTGTTGTTGTTGTTGTTGTTGCTGTTGCTGCAGCTCGTTTGTCGGTAAGTACCTTACAGCTAGTAGCCTATTTCGAGCCTCTTTGTATTTAGGGCAGCCTTTATAGCAGCATACATGTGCACCTCCACAGTTGAAGCACTTTGCGGGTGCATCTCGTGCTTTGGTGCACTCAGTGGATGCATGAGAGCCGGCACATTTCATGCATCTGTATGGGCGTCGACAGTAGTTCTTAGTGTGCCCGAACGCCTGGCATCGATGGCACTGGGCCGGATCGATGGCCTTCGCCTGCCTCTCAACTAGCACCTGTTGATTGCTGATCGTATCGAGTTCACATATCTTGAGATGGCTGCCATCGGGCATTGGCTGCAGCTCAACCTCAAAGACGTTTAGTGGCATGCCGGTGAACCGATGCCTCATGGCACGTATGAAACGTACCACGAAGCCCAGCTCCGACAGCTTGACCCTCAGCCAGTCACAGGGTGTCGAGTGGTGTAGTTTTTTGATTACCACTCGATATCCTTTCTGATGGTGTGACTGGTGGGTGTACATCTGTACGTTCTCAGCAGTCAGGAAATCTACAATGGCTCTGTGTGTGGCCATATCATCGCTGTAGATAGTGACGCCAGCACAACAACAATACAACTGACTGACATAGTGACGAAATGACTGAGTGACTGAGCCACTGAACAACAATACAACTGACTGACATAGTGACGAAATGAGAGAGTGACAGAGCCACTGAACAACAGGACGACTGACTGACAGAGCGACGAAATGACAGAGTGACTGAGCAACTGAATCATTTGTCAGTTATATTTCAGTAAAACTAAGCTAGAAAGCAGCAGCAGAGAGTCTTCCCAGTGGTCAACTAAAGCTCAAATGCAACGGGCTCCAAATTTGAGTGCGATCTTTAATTTGAGTCTCAGTCGCCCTATATAAAGGGCAGCAGCTGCAGCATTTCTTCAGTCGTCCAGCCACGGTGGGGATCAGCAGATCATGGAGTCCAGTGAAGTGAAGTGAAGTGTATAACGGATCGACTGACCGACAGAAGTGATTGAGCAACAGATCGACAAAACGACAGTGCCACTGAAGAACAGTACAACTGATTGACAGAGCGACAACATGACAGAGCGACGAAATGACAGAGTGACAGACTCACTGAACAACAGTACAACTGACTGACAGAGCGTCGAAATGACAGAGTGACAGAGCCACTGAACAACATGATGACTGACTGACAGAGCGACGAAATGGCAGAGTGACTGAGCCACTGAATCATTAGTCAGAAGCTAGAAAGCAGCAGCAGAGAGTATTCCCAGTGGTCAACTCAAGCTCAAATGCAACGGGCTCCAAATTTGAGTGCGATCTTGAATTTGAGTCTCAGTCGCCCTATATGAAGGGCAGCAGCTGCAGCATTTCTTCAGTCGTCCAGGCACGGTGGGGATCAGCAGATCATGCAGTCCAGTGTTCTCGTGTTCTCCTCCGGCACACATGAGCGCAATTATATATAGTTTAAGTATTAGCTATTGCACAGAGTGCTTTTCGCGGCGCGCGCCCACCGGCAGCGAGGCGGACAGAACGGCAAGTCTGCGCACTCGAACAGTCAGCAGTGGAGTATGCGCCAGCCAATTGCCTGCCGTGAAGCGGCAGTTACAAATTCTCTCTTTCAGAATTCTCTTATACTTAATTCAAGTCATTACTTTCACGAAGCAACATATTTGAATTGAAATTACTGCATTTATCGCACTTTGATATCGATGTTGCTTGGCCCGATAACATATCGGATGCCCTAGTTGCTTTGTGTTTTGTGCTGCTTACGTTATGCTAATTTGCCTACAGTTTTCTAGTATTTTTTTCAGCATTTTTTAGCGTATTGACCTATCCGACAATGGTCACACGCAGGCGCCATGCAGAAGTGTGATATGTGAAATCAAAAGACTACGAAACAAGACAAAACTGCAAGACTTAACGGCTAACATAAATACAATTTACATAGATTATTTACTAATTCTCTCTCTTTTTTTCTTCTCTTTTCAGGTAATCGCTGGAATCCATGAGGGTCCAATTGGGATGGGGCATCGGGCTGCAGTTCTCATCTGCTGATCGTCGTCAAGTGTATTGTTGGAGAGGGGGGAAGAACAGCCAGTCCAGCTGTCTGACCCCCTCCCGTCTGTGGCGCCGACCAGTTGTTGCAGTGGGCATGGGTGAGTACAGCATATGCATTAGCTTGAATACGCATAACTATTCTCACAATTATACATATCAAGAATCAAGTATGTACATTTGTGTGAATTGCAGTGAAGAAGAAATAGAAATATTTCATTAGTGGTGCAATAATAAAATAATATTATTTTGCTTTGTTTTTGTTTGTTTGTTTTTGCAATAATAAAATGAAATTATATATATATATATTTTTTTTTTCTTTTTTTTATATATTTCTTTTTTGCTTTATTTATTTTTTTTCCTTTTTATATTTTTTGCTTTTTTTTTCAATATTATTGATTTGCTGTTTTTATTTTTATTTTATTTATTTTTTTCTCATTTTTGATTTTTCTTGTTTCAGGGTCGTTAATTGGTAGTCTTCTGTGGATGCTTGGCCGTTTTGAAGATAAGTGCATTTTGTGTTTTTTTCTGTTTTGTTGTTTGTTGTTTAAATTTGTTAATTTGTGAGTTCTTTTTTTTTCTCATTTCAGGTAAGCTTATTAGCATCTTTAGAGGCAGATAGAAGCATAGTAGATCATCCTCGTCGAATTTTTGTCCGTTTTGCAGGTAAGTGTATATTTTAAATTTTTGCTAGTTCTTATATTGTTATTAATTAGATGATTTTTAAAATTTTTCTCATTGCAGGTAAGCTTATTAACACTCTAGGGGCAGATAGAAGCGTCGTCAATCATTCTCGTCGAATTTTTGTCCGTTTTGCAGGTAAGTGTATATTTTAAATTTTTGCTAGTTCTAATATTGTTATTAATTAGATGATTTTTTTAATTTTTCTCATTGCAGGAAAGTTTATTAACATCTCTAGGGGCAGATAGGAACGCCATTGGTCATCCTCGTCGTCAATATTATTGATTTGCTGTTTTTATTTTTATTTTATTTATTTTTTTCTCATTTTTGATTTTTCTTGTTTCAGGGTCGTTAATTGGTAGTCTTCTGTGGATGCTTGGCCGTTTTGAAGATAAGTGCATTTTGTGTTTTTTTCTGTTTTGTTGTTTGTTGTTTAAATTTGTTAATTTGTGAGTTCTTTTTTTTTCTCATTTCAGGTAAGCTTATTAGCATCTTTAGAGGCAGATAGAAGCATAGTAGATCATCCTCGTCGAATTTTTGTCCGTTTTGCAGGTAAGTGTATATTTTAAATTTTTGCTAGTTCTTATATTGTTATTAATTAGATGATTTTTAAAATTTTTCTCATTGCAGGTAAGCTTATTAACACTCTAGGGGCAGATAGAAGCGTCGTCAATCATTCTCGTCGAATTTTTGTCCGTTTTGCAGGTAAGTGTATATTTTAAATTTTTGCTAGTTCTAATATTGTTATTAATTAGATGATTTTTTTAATTTTTCTCATTGCAGGAAAGTTTATTAACATCTCTAGGGGCAGATAGGAACGCCATTGGTCATCCTCGTCGAGTTTTTGGCCGTTTTGCAGGTAAGTGTATATTTTAAATTTTTGCTAGTTTTTATATTGTTATTAATTAGATGATATTTTTAATTTTTCTCATTGCAGGTAAGCTTTTTTTTTTTACATAGTCAGACTACTAATTGCCCACCGGCCTCGCGCTCAGCGGTGTGCGTCCGTTCACGCTCGCGACACTCAACTTATTACTCGGGTGAGCAACTATGGTGTGAGTCGGATTCTCAGCATCTTCAGGCACTTGTTGGTTGTTGGTGTTTGTGTGATTAGTGGCCGCTATCTTGTCATCGGTAACTTACTTATTGACTAACATTAAATTTGATCGTTACCGATAGTGATTACTTTACAATTTTACATATACTTACATCACTAGTACACATGTGTAATAATTACATTCGTATTGGCATTTGCACTTACAAGTAAGACAACGACAATTACAATAAATGACGATAAGAATAATATAAATTAACATTCAACATAAAACATTAAACATTAATATTAATCTAACTTATTCTATTTGCAGGTACATTGGTGGCAGTCATCATGGACTTCCTTCTTCGTCGCTGGAATGGTCGCAGCTCGTCAGATAAGTAGCCCTCTTGTTGTCATCTAACGCTGATAATGGCTTGTGGTTCATTCTTTTTTCAGTGTGCGGCTGCATACGTTGTCATCGGTGGAATGCGTGCGTCCCGCGCAGCTCGTCGTCCGGATTGGCAGCCATTAAGCGTTAGTGCGTGGCCAGTTTGCAGCCATGGAGCACTGGCGTCAATCACTGGCATGCGCCGGCTGGCGCCTACCCTCTCCATCTATGTAGTGGTGAGTTGAAAATTGAAATATTAATATTTTTCTTCTTTTTCTTTTCAGATTAGAGCACCCCCAATGGCATCGGCAATCAGGTAAGTATTTAAATGAAATATTTTTGGTAATTTTTTTTTTTTTTTTTTCAGATTTGTGGACCCCCAATGGCAATCAGGTAAGTATATAAGATTTTTTTTTTTTTTTTTTTTTCATATTTATTGGCAGCATATATTATTATTTTTTTCAGCTATTTTCTTTTTCAGATTTAACTGTTTTTTTTTTTTTTTTTTTTTTTTTTTTTTTTTTTTTTATTTTTTTTTTTTTTAACATTTTATTGGCAGTTAGTTAATATTTTTTAGCCTTTTTTTGAAGCTTTTTAAACTTTTTTTCTTTATTTTCAGCCTTTTATTCTTATTTTTTCAGCTAATTTATTAACAGTCAGTTTGTTTTGGCTTGACATTGCCATGGTCAGTAAAAAGTCGCATACAAATATGTATAGTTTTGCATTTTATATGCAATTAGTGGCTCTTCAGGGATTTTCGATAAATTTATCGAAGGCGATTGTCGTCCATCCGGAATTTTCCCAGGTATGGCGAATGGCTCGTTTGAAAGCTGATGAATGGAGCTTTCATTTAAGCATAAGTTTGTATGTGTTGCTAACTTTTGTGTTTAGTTTGCTGGCGTCCGTGTATTGGTGTTATCCCAAGGTGGCAGGTAAGTATTTACATATATTTTATATGTATTTTTTGCATTGTTTATTAATTTCTTCGTTTTATTTCAGTTCGTCTGCGTTCTACTGGCGTCCATTGTGGTTAATTAGTCAATTGTCAAGTAATTTTGTACATATTTGATGTATGTAGTATTACTCGTCAATTGATGTGTTAGCTGTCAGTGAGAGGCGCAGGTCCGAATTGGCATCTTTGAAGAATTGTCCTTGGTCGTCAGGTATTTGGTCGCGTTCTTGCAATTCGTAGCTTTAGTTTGTATTTGTTTATATTTGTTAATTTATTCGTTTTATTTCAGCTTGACACTGAGTCGTATTGGCAATTTTTTATGGATTTTCCCGGAGTCAAGTGTTTGTATCCGTATCATTTAGTTTTTTTTTTTTTTTATTATATTTAGCTGCATTTATTAATTTATTATTCTTTTTCAGATTAGTTGCTCGTCGTCGTGTGGTCATCTTCGTTGTCTGGAGCAGTTGCAGTCAGTATTGTCCCTCGTTGGCTGGCGAGGGACAGATAGAGCTACTCGTGCACCAGCTTGCTGACGTCTCGATTGCCGTTTCGAACTGCCTGTCCAGGTCCAGGCCCAAGAGTTCGTGGAGGTCAATTCGAAGATTTCGTTGTGGCTGTCGCCTTATTTGTTGAATTTCATCTGCTTGTTCTGCATGTTCTTGTTGTATTTGTTGTACTTGTACTTGTTCTCGTTGTTCTTGTTGTATTTGTTGTACTTGTACTTGTTGTTGCTGTGTTTGTTGCACCTGCTGTTCAGTTTTACTTGTATTTGCTGCTGCTTTTGTCTGTTTTGGTCAGTAGTGTATTGAGTAGTTTGTCCAAAACAGTCAATAATTTGTCAATTTTGTGTTCAATGCGGCCAAACATTGCTTTGTTTTGTTTGGCCGATTGAGTTGCAGCCTGTTGTTGTTGTCTTTGTAGTGAATGTTGTAGTTTGGCCAAGTGTTTTTGTGCTGTGTTTTTGCTGTTTTTCGTCACTGTGGCCTTATTTGCTGGTGTTTTTGTTACTTTTGTCTTGTTTAGTGGTGTTTTTATTGCATTTCCGCGTATTGTCTTTGGCTTATGTCTTTGTAGTTGCATGTCTTTGTCATTTGTGTTGTTGTTGTTGTTTTTACTACGCGCTGCGCTGCTATAGGTCAATTTTCTGTTGACCACTTGTTGCACGTTTGTTTCTTGTTGTTGTTGTTGTTGTAGTTGCTGCTTTTGCTTTTGTTGTTGCTGTTGTGGCTGCCTCTGCTTGCGCATTGCTTGTGTGGCTTGGGCGGCAAGCAGTTTCACACGCGCTGCTTTAAAGGCCGGACAGCCTTTAAAGCAGCTAACATGTGAACCCCCACAGTTTGCACATGTTGCCGCCTCGTCCCTGCCTTTTGGGCACTCTGTGGATGCGTGTGCTCCCGCACACTTCATACATCTAAATGGCCGCCTACAGTAGTTTTTCGTATGGCCAAACGCTTGACATCGATGGCACTGGGCCGGATCGATGGGTTTGGCCATACGCTCCACACTAACTGCTTGCATACCGATCTGTTTGAGACCGAGCACCGCCTCATGGCTGCCATCAGGCTGTGGCTGAAGCTCGATCTCAAACAGATTGAGTGGCTTTGAAGTAAATCTGTGCTTCATGACGCGCACGAAACGCGTCATGAAGCCCAGAGCATGCAACTGCACCCTCAACCAGTCGCAAGGTGTCGAGTGGTGCAAGTGCTTTAGCACCACTCGATAGCCTTTTAACTGGCGTGGCTGGTGAGTGTGCAGTTGCAGCTTTTCTTGCTGCAGTACACTCAGTACTGCATTATATGTATCAAGGTCATGGCAGTGAATACGTAGTCCTCGCCCAGCACCACCAGTAGCTTTAGTGCTGAATCTTTTCACTGATGGATGCTTATAAAGCATATCCATCAGTGGCACTACATCAGTCACCAGAGGCAAAAAGATAGCTGGTATCTTTTGCTTGGTGACTGTTTCATTAGTTATTGGCTGTTGTTGCTGTTGTTGGTGCTGGGGTGGAGCTGTAGGGGCAGAGACGGGGGCTGTAGTTGTGACGTCAACATTATGTACTTGTGCCTGTACACTTATTCGCTGAGGCGGCGATGGCCTCGTTTGTGTAGACGTAGTGGTGTTTGTTGCATGTTGTGACGTAGCTTTATGTTTTTTGTAACTTTGCTTGTCTTGTTGTAGTATTTGTTGTAGTTTTTGTTGCCGTCTTTCTTGTATTAAACGTGTAGCAAAGTCGCTTGTGAATTGTGGTGTGTTTAATATCAACTTTGTAGCATCGTCGTTTTCGTCAAGCTCATTACATCGTCGTTTGAGTGGCGACTGCACATGAGCCTGGCTGTGATTGGCAGCTGTTGTTGTTGTAGTAGCGGTGGCAGCGTCAGCGAATGGCTGCGGCAGCTCATGTGGCAAGTATGGCGGCACATGGCTCAGCCATCTTGCCACTGAATTCGCGCTAGTTGTAGCATTTGTTTTAGTTTTATTTGTTGTAGTTGTTTTGTTTGTTGTAGTTGCATGTGTAGTTGTAGCATTTGTTGTAGTTGTAGTTGCATGCGTAGTTGTAATTGTCATAGCATTTGTTGTAGTTGTAGTTGCATGTGATGTATTTGTCGTAGCAGTAGTCAGTTTAGTATTTGTTTGTACTTGTTGCATTTGCACTGCTTGCTGTGTCATAGTGTTGAGTTGTTTTCTCGTAGTGACGTCATCGTTGTTTGGTTTCGGTTTAGTTGAGTGACTTTGTTTTGAGCGTGAGCGTGATTCGTGTGAGTGTGGTTGAGTGTGAGCGTGATCGTCGGGGTGGTTTCTCATGTTTGCATGTGATTGAGTGTGAGTGTGAGTGATAGTCTCTCTTTGTAACAATGGCCGATCCAAGTTTCGGAGAGAGAGCCGCCTATGCTGTGGACTTTCACTGCGCTCTCTCTCTCCTTCCTCCAAGCCGCTCTCGAGCGACCTGCGGCCGGCCATTTTGGACGCCTTAATTGGCGCCCTTTTTGGCGCCCTTTTCTTGGGTGCTAGAGGAGGGGGGAATATTGGCAGTGAGTACTCACCAATATCCATATTGGCTCTCGGAGCCTTATTTGCGGGCATCTTGACTCTGTCCGACTCCTCTACGTTGGGCATGATGTATGCGGCGACGATATCCTCATCTCGGCCCACCGAGATTGGCGACGAGTTGGTGGCAGCTTTGGGCATCTTGTGTAGTTTTTTTTTTTTTTTTTTTTTGTGCGTAGTTTTTGTTGTATGTAGTTTTTGTGGTGTTTTTGTTGATTATGTGTAGTTTATGTTTTATTAACTTTGTTTGTGTGTGTTTTTAGTTTACACTTAGTGGCCGTTTTGTATTATTTTAATATGTTTAACATTACTAACACTTAACATTTAACATATAAAAACAACACTAACACGTAGATATTAACACATTTGTAGTTTAGTTGCTTTTAATTTGTTTTATTTTAGTTATAAAACTCGTTAAATTTGGTTGCGTTGTATATGTGTGTGTGTGTGTATGTAGTCACTTATGTAGTTGCACTTTTTAATTTGTGTTGTTTTATTTGAATTTTATTTTCCACTTGTCAAGAATATCACAGTAGTTGTTGTAGTTGCGTTGGTTTTTCTTTTGTTTTATTTTAAATAAAATCACAGAAAATAAATAGTTTTTTAACTTTTATATATGTGTATGTGTGTATGTGTGTATGCACATAGAAATGGCCACTTTTTAGGTTGTTATATTTTAGTTATTTTTATTTGAATTTAATTTTATTTTGTTGTAGTTATCACAGTTTTTGTTGTTTAATATTGTAGTTTAGGTTTTAATTCGTTTTAAATAAAAACTCGTTAGTTTTAGTTGATTTTATATATGTATGTACTTATGCACGTATGTACATAGAAATGGCCACTTTTTGAGTTGTTATATTTTAGTTAATTTTATTTGAATTTTGTTTTTTATTTGTCACAGTAGTTGCTGCTGTAGTTGTTTTTAATATAGTTTTTGTCTTAGTTCATTTCAAATAAGAATTATCAAGATAATCAAATTTTAGTTTTACATGTTAATGGCTGCCCACAAGATGGCCGATTTTTTCACAAGTGAAAAAATTATTTTTAGTCACTTTTATTCAATTTTAAATTTGTGTTTTATATCGTAGTCACCGCCGTTGAGAGCTGTTAAAATGTTTTTAATTTGTTTTAAATAAAAAGACACTTTTATTTAATTTTTAATGTTTTTTTTTTTTTTTTTTTATTATTCACCGCAGTCTTGGCTTAATGTAATTTTACAAAGTCAGACTACTCTAATTGCCCGCCGGCCTCGCGCTCAGCGGTGTGCGTCCGATCACGCTCGCGACACTCAACTTATTACTCGGGTGAGCAACTATGGTGTGAGTCGGATTCACAGCATCTTCAGGCACTTGTTAAGTTGAATGGGTTAAAATCCGGTAGTCACTCGTGCGATTAACTTAGTGACGCTAATTATACACTTAACAATAGTTACAGCTATCGATAATAGTTACAATATTTACATGCAATTTACATCACTAACTCACATGTTTAACATACATAATGGCAAAAGACAATTACATTTAGTTACAATAAGAACAATAATAAATTAACATTCAACATAAATACATTAAACATTAACTTAATATTAACTTATTCTATTTTGCAGGTACATTGGTGGCAGTCATCATGGACATCCTTCTTCGTCGCTGGAATGGTCGCAGCTCGTCAGATAAGTAGCCCTCTTGTTGTCGTCTAACGCTGATAATGGCTTGTGGTCTCTTTTTTTTCAGTGTGCGGCTGCATACGTTGTCATCAGTGGAAAGCGTGCGTCCCGCGCAGCTCGTCGTCCGGATTGGCAGCCATTAAGCGTTAGTGCGTGGCCAGTGTGCATCCATGGAGCACTGGCGTCAATCACTGGCATGCGCCGGCTGGCGCATACCCTCTCCATCTATGTAGTGGTGAGTTGAAAATTGAAATATTAATATTTTCTTCTTTTTTCTTTTCAGATTAGAGGACCCCCAATGGCATCGGCAATCAGGTAAGTAAATTAATATTTTTGGTATTTTTTTTTTTTTTTTTTTCAGATTAGTGGACCCCAATGGCGATCAGGTAAGTATATAAGAATTTTTTTTTTTTTTCATATTTATTGGCAGCATATATTCTTATTTTTTTCAGCTATTTTCTTTTTCAGCTTAAAATTTTTTTTTTTTTTTTTTTTTTTTTTTTTTTTTTTTTTTTTTTTTTTTTTTTTTTTCCATAGTTATTTTTTGTTTTTAACATTTTTTGGCCTTTTTTTTTGAAGCTTTTTTAACTTTTTTCTTTATTTTCAGCCTTTTTTCTTATTTTTTCAGCTAATTTATTGACAGTCAGTTTGTTTTGGCTTGACATTGCCATGGTCAGTAAAAAGTCGCATACAAATATGTATAGTTTTGCATTTTATATGCAGTTAGTGGCTCTTCAGGGATTTTCGATAAATTTATCGAAGGCGATTGTCGTCCATCCAGATTTTTGCCAGGACTGGCGAGTGTCTCGTTTTGAAGCTGATGTATTGGTGTTATCCCAAGGTGGCAGGTAAGTATTTACATATACGTTATATGTATTTTTTACATTGTTTATTAATTTCTTCGTTTTATTTCAGTTCGTCTGCGTTCTACTGGCGTCCATTGTGGTTAATTAGTCAATTGTCAAGTAATTTTGTACATATTTGATGTATGTAGTATTACTCGTCAATTGATGTGTTAGCTGTCAGTGAGTGGCGCAGGTCCGAATTGGCATCGTTGAAGAATTGTCCTTGGTCGTCAGGTAAGTGGAAGCATTGTTAGCATTATTAATTTGTTTATTTTTTTTATTTTCAGCATGACACTGAGGCGAGTTGTATTTCGTTGGATTATCCCTGAGTCGTCAAGTGTGTTTGTATGCGTATCGTCGATTATTTGCGTAGTTTTACTTTGTTATATATTCATTTATTAACATGTCATTCTTTTTAGGTTATTGGCTGATCGTCATCATTGTTGTTGCTGCTGCATGTAGTCATCTTCATTTTGGATCCGGCTGGTGCATTAACGGTCAGTAGTGTTTCTCGCTGGCTGACGAGGAACAGACTGAGCCGTCAGTACACCAGCTTGATGACATCTCCATCGCCGTTTCGAACTGCCTGTCCAGGTCCAGGCCCAGGAGTTCGTGGAGATCAATTCGGGGATTTTGTTGTGGCTGCCGCCTTATTTGTTGAATTTCATCTGTTTGTTCTGCATGTTCTTGTTGTATTTGTTGTACTTGTACTTGTTGTTGTTGTGTTTGTTGTACTTGTACTTGTTGTTGTTGTGTTTGTTGTACCTGCTGTTCAGTTTTACTTGTATTTGCTGCTGCATTTGTCTGTGCGTTATTGTCTGTTTTGGTCAGTAGTGTATTGAGTAGTTTGTCCAAAACAGTCAATAATTTGTCAATTTTTTGTTCAATGCGGCCAAACATTGCTTTGTTTTGTTTGGCCGATTGAGTTGCAGCCTGTTGTTGTTGTCTTTGTAGTGAATGTTGTAATTTGGCCAAGTGTTTTTGTGCTGTGTTTTTGCTGTTTTTCGTCACTGTGGCCTTATTTGCTGGTGTTTTTGTTACTTTTGTCTTGTTTAGTGGTGTTTTTATTGCATTTCCGCGTATTGTCTTTGGTTTATGTCTTTGTAGTTGCATGTCTTTGTCATTTGTGTTGTTGTTGTTCTTGCTGCGCGCAACGCTACTATAAGTCAATTTGCGATTGACTGCTTGCTGCGCGTTTGTCTCTTGTTGTTGTAGTTGCTGCTCTCGTTGTTGCTGTTTTTGTGGCTGCCTCTGTTTGCGCATTACTTGTGTGGCTTGGGCGGCAAGCAGTTTCACACGCGCTGCTTTAAAGGCCGGACAGCCTTTAAAGCAGCTAACATGTGAACCCCCACAGTTTGCACATGTTGCCGCCTCGTCCCTGCCTTTTGGGCACTCTGTGGATGCGTGTGCTCCCGCACACTTCATACATCTAAATGGCCGCCTACAGTAGTTTTTCGTATGGCCAAACGCTTGACATCGATGGCACTGGGCCGGATCGATGGGTTTGGCCATACGCTCCACACTAACTGCTTGCATACCGATCTGTTTGAGACTGAGCACCGCCTCATGGCTGCCATCAGGCTGCGGCTGGAGCTCAATCTCAAACAGATTGAGTGGCTTTGAAGTAAATCTGTGCTTCATGACGCGCACGAAACGCGTCATGAAGCCCAGAGCATGCAACTGCACCCTCAACCAGTCGCAAGGTGTCGAGTGGTGCAAGTGCTTTAGCACCACTCGATAGCCTTTTAACTGGCGTGGCTGGTGAGTGTGCAGTTGCAGCTTTTCTTGCTGCAGTACACTCAGTACTGCATTATATGTATCAAGGTCATGGCAGTGAATACGTAGTCCTCGCCCAGCACCACCAGTAGCTTTAGTGCTGAATCTTTTCACTGATGGATGCTTATAAAGCATATCCATCAGTGGCACTACATCAGTCACCAGAGGCAAAAAGATAGCTGGTATCTTTTGCTTGGTGACTGTTTCTTTGTTTATTGGCTGTTGTTGCTGTTGTTGGTGCTGGGGTGGAGCTGTAGGGGCAGAGACGGGGGCTGTAGTTGTGACGTCAACATTATGTATTTGTGCTTGTACACGTATTTGCTTTGGTTGTGGTGATGGCTTTGTTTGTGTAGACGTAGTGGTGTTTGTTGCATGTTGTGACGTAGCTTTATGTTTTTTGTAACTTTGCTTGTCTTGTTGTAGTATTTGTTGTAGTTTTTGTTGCCGCCTTTCTTGTATTAAACGTGTAGCAAAGTCGCTTGTGAATTGTGGTGTGTTTAATATCAACTTTGTAGCATCGTCGTTTTCGTCAAGCTCATTGCATCGTCGTTTGAGTGGCGACTGCACATGAGCCTGGCTGTGATTGGCAGCTGTTGTTGTTGTAGTAGCGGTGGCAGCGTCAGCGAATGGCTGCGGCAGCTCATGTGGCAAGTATGGCGGCACATGGCTCAGCCATCTTGCCACTGAAGTCGCGCTTGTAGCATTGTTTTTATGTTTATTTGATGTAGTTGTTTTGTTTGTTGTAGTTGTAGTTGCATGCATTGTATTTGTTGCATTTGTAGTTGCATGTGTTGTTGTAATTGTCTTAGCATTTGTTGTAGTTGTAGTTGCATGTGATGTATTTGTCGTAGCAGTAGTCAGTTTAGTGTTTGTTTGTACTTGTTGCATTTGCACTGCTTGCTGTGTCATAGTGTTGAGTTGTTTTCTCGTAGTGACGTCATCGTTGTTTGGTTTCGGTTTAGTTGAGTGACTTTGTTTTGAGCGTGAGCGTGATTCGTGTGAGTGTGGTTGAGTGTGAGCGTGATCGTCGGGGTGGGTTTTTGTGTTTGGATGTGATTGAGTGTGTGTTTGAGTGATAGTCTCTCTTTGTAACAATGGCCGATCCAAGTTTCGGAGAGAGAGCCGCCTATGCTGTGGACTTTCACTGCGCTCTCTCTCTCCTTCCTCCAAGCCGCTCTCGAGCGACCTGCGGCCGGCCATTTTGGACGCCTTAATTGGCGCCCTTTTTGGCGCCCTTTTCTTGGGTGCTAGAGGAGGGGGGAATATTGGCAGTGAGTACTCACCAATATCCATATTGGCTCTCGGAGCCTTATTTGCGGGCATCTTGACTCTGTCCGACTCCTCTACGTTGGGCATGATGTATGCGGCGACGATATCCTCATCTCGGCCCACCGAGATTGGCGACGAGTTGGTGGCAGCTTTGGGCATCTTGTGTAGTTTTTTTTTTTTTTGTGCGTAGTTTTTGTTGTATGTAGTTTTTGTGGTGTTTCTGTTGATTATTTGTAGTTTTTGTTTTATTAACTTTGTGTGTGTGTGTTTTTAGTTTACACTTAGTGGCCGTTTTGTATTATTTTAATATATTTAACATTACTAACACTTAACATTTAACATATAAAAACAACACTAACACGTAGATATTACCACATTTGTAGTTTAGTTGCTTTTAATTTGTTTTATTTTAGCTATAAAACTCGTTAAATTTGGTTGTGTTGTATATATATGTGTGTGTGTGTGTATGTAGTCACTTATGTAGTTGCACTTTTTAATTTGTGTTGTTTTATTTGAATTTTATTTTCCACTTGTCAAGAATATCACAGTAGTTGTTGTAGTTGCGTTGGTTTTTCTTTTGTTTTATTTTAAATAAAATCACAGAAAATAAATAGTTTTTTAACTTTTATATATGTGTATGTGTGTATGTGTGTATGCACATAGAAATGGCCACTTTTTAGGTTGTTATATTTTAGTTATTTTTATTTGAATTTAATTTTATTTTGTTGTAGTTATCACAGTTTTTGTTGTTTAATATTGTAGTTTAGGTTTTAATTCGTTTTAAATAAAAACTCGTTAGTTTTAGTTGATTTTATATATGTATGTACTTATGCACGTATGTACATAGAAATGGCCACTTTTTGAGTTGTTATATTTTATTTAATTTTATTTGAATTTTGTTTTAATTTGTTGTAGTCAACGTGGATTTAGTTGTTTAATATTGTAGTTTAAGTTTTATTTTGTTTCAAATAAGAAATAATTAGTTGCGTTTAATTTTATATTTCTATGTATGTACATATGTAACTATGCACATAGTAATGGCCACTTTTAGATTTTGTAAAACAAGGTAAGTTTTATTTGAATTTTTATTTTGTTTTAGTACATAATTCACAGCTTTTATTGCTTTTAATTTGCTTTGTGTTTCATTTTAATTCAAATAAGGATTCGCAAGATATTTAATTTTTTCATTTAATACTTATGTCCATAGACGCGCACAAGATGGCCGATTTTCATAAGTGAAAATTTTTGTCACATTAATTTTATTTAATTCGCCGCCGTTGAGAGCTGTTAAAATGTTTTTAATTTGTTTTAAATAAAAAGACACTTTTATTTAATTTTTAATGTTTTTTTTTTTTTTTTTTATTATTCACCGCAGTCTTTACTTAGTATAATTTACAAAGTCAGACTACTCTATTTGCCCGCCGGCCTCGCGCTCAGCGGTGTGCGTCCGTTCACGCTCGCGACACTCAACTTATTACTCGGGTGAGCAACTATGGTGTGAGTCGGATTCACAGCATCTTCAGGCACTTGTTGGGTTGTATGGGTTAAAATCCGGTAGTCACTCTTGCGATTAACTTAGTGACGCTAACTAGACACTTAACAATAGTTTCGTCTAGGCAATCTAGATAGTCTAGATGGTGGCGTCTGCCGTCGGCCGCCGGGGCTCACTGCCGCGCACGAGTCGGATCGGAGCTCGATTTCAATCGCGTGCGCACTCGCTGCCGCTCTACAGACGAATCTCTGAACTGGACTGCCCAGCGCCTCCACCTCACTGTACCGATTCAGCCAACATTCCGATCCCAAATCCAATTGGAATTGGAACTGAAATTGGCCACCGAGTGTGCGGCTGCTCCCTCTATTGGGAGAGCCAGCACAGCCGGCAGATGGCTGAACGGGCAGGCGCTTGACAGTCACTCGGTTCCGTGTGTATCCCATTGAATACCGAGTATTTTTAAATTGGAATGGATTGGCGCCCTAGTCAATGTTAAACTTAACATAACAGGGCTCCAACTGGCTTGGCTTACATTGATGTTAACAGCCGCGCAGGGCTGCCATATCTTATTAATATACTTAACATAGATGCGAATACTAAGTGTGTGTGTGTGTGTGTGAGTGAGTGTGAGTGAGTAAATGTTTAAAGAAATTGCGTTGCGCGAGATATCAAACTACAAGCTAAGTAAACATAATTAACATTACTAGGATTAATAATAATAAAACTAATACTAAATACTAAATACTACTAATAAAAACTAATAATACTAATATTGATATTGAGTTTAAATTGGATTCTTACAAAATAGTAGAAATAAGAAAAGAAAATACAAGTGTTCTATTTTACAGGTGATTCTTTTGTTGGCTGCTCGATCGGTGGAGGGGAACGAGCATCAAGGTCTGCTGCAGCCAGCCGCCGAAACACTGGCAATCTGGCATGGTGAGTAGTGGCGACATCAGTCCAGGAGTGCTGTTGAGGAGTTGGGATGACTTCATCGGTGGATGCAACAGAGGCAGCAATTGCACTAGCATTTGCACTTCTGTTGTTATTTGCAGCATTAGCATCGTTAACGACATCGGCATCTGGAGCTGGCAGTGGCACCAGCTGTGGCATCAGCACTGGCACTAGGGCGGCCAGCACATGCATTGGCTGCAGCTGCATCCGCAAATGCAACTGCATGGGCGTCGTCGTCATCGGTGGCGTGATGGCAGCATGATGGCTAGCAGTGCTGTGGACACTACCAGCATACATATTAGCTGGTAAATTACAAGCAACGGGACAGACATCAGCATCAGCATCGACATCAGAGGGGATACTGGCATCTGTGCAAGTGGCATGACCAGCACTATAACAACTGGCACTGGCAAAAGGCATCAGCTCTGGCGCGAGCAAATGCATGGATCCATTGGCGGGCACCCATAGCTTGGCCAACATCTGTCGTATCGGCAAGTGTTTGACCATGAAGCACATGGGCGTATTCATTTGAGTTGTAGATTGCTTACACTTTGCATAGATTAACCAGATTTGATTAATTCCAGTGCAAACCGAACCATACAACAACCATGCTGTGCATGATGATGATGCAGAATGATGTGTCGAGGGCCGATGCATGCAGCCTGTCAACGAGCTGCAAGCCCACACACACTGGATCAATGACGAGTATCGAATGTCTGCACACACAATGACAGCCTGCCGGTCATAATTTTGGACACGTAGCAGGGAGTGCAGAGCTAATATTATTAATTTGGTAGTATACCACTTCTTGATCACAACATCTTTAAGAGTGGAGTCAAGGCATTGATGATGATGTTGCTTCCTATATTGCAGCACAGACGCCGCCGCCGCCGCCGCCGTCGCAGATACAGCCGTCGCAGTTACAGCATACCGGACACCATCGATAGCAACCAGGACATGTAGCAAGGAGCAACGAGTCATCTTTGTACGTAAATTGATGTAGTTTAACCAAAAGCTGTAATCCCATCGATTGAAAGCTAATGAGCATTTGTTGTTGTACCCTCTTCTCGTCCTCCGCATCCGCATCCGCAATTGGATACACATTCGCGACACGAGTGCATTGGATAAAAATGAGTGGATTGTTAGGTGAGTACTATTATTATTATTAAGTGAATGTATTAATACAATTATATTAGGTTTGTTATAGCTGCAATAGGTTGTCATTATTATATATGTGAGGTTTCATTTGCAAATTGTTGCCTACTGCTAGCAGTGAGGCAAGTAGTTAGCGCGGACATCATTTCAATAAGACGATCCAACTTGGCTGCAATAGCATTGTTAGCGGCTGTGTATGCATTTCCATTTGCATTTGCATTTGCATTTGCCTTGGAATGCTTACGTTCAAGCAGCATTAGGCCAATTAATTGATCCAGCTTCTTATCAATACTGCTCACATTATCCCTGCCACCTGGATACTGATGAGTCAGGTAGAGTTGTTGCTGCTGCTCCTGCTTCTGCTGCTCCTGCTGCTCCTGATGCTGCTGCTGTTGAAGTAGTAGTTGCAGCTGTAATTGTTGCATAGTTTGAGGCTGAAGCTGTAGTTGCTGTCGCTGTAGTTGTCGACTTTGAATTCGTCGCTTTTGTTGAATTTGTTGCTGCTGTTGCTGCAGCCAGTCGCTTGGCTGTTTAACACTTAGGCCAAGTTTTAGGGCATCGGCATAGCTGCCAACCACAATTTTGTTCAACTTTAGTGGCTGCTTGGGCGGCTGCTTAGGCTGCTTAGGCTGCTTGGACTGTTGCTGTTGTTGCTGTTGTTGAATAGGCTGCTTCTTCTTGGCCTTGATTGGTTTTTGCCTTTGTTGCTGCTGCTGTTGCTGCTGCTGTTGTTGAGGTTGCTTCTTCTGTAGCTGTTGCTGCTGCTGCTGCTGCTGCTGTTTGGTAGCACTTGTGGTAGGGGCCTTGTTTAGGTGTCGTTTAATAATTGCCGCTGTTGTAGCGTTATTAATGCGATTTGAATTTGATTTACGTGCCAGTTCGGCAACCAATTTAGTGGCTTGCTGAAAGCCCTGCTGATTCGATAGCTTCTGTTTGCAGGCCTCTTTGAATGCCTTGCAGCCGCGATAGCTAGCAGCATGTTCGCCCATACAATTGGCGCATTTTGCTGGCTGGCTATCGTCCTTCGATCGCACACAGTCGGTGGATGCATGGCTGCCGCTGCATTTCACGCATACGAAAGGACGGCGACAATAATTCTTCGTATGGCCGAATTTTTGGCAACGATGGCATTGCACAGCATCGGCATTACGCAAGATCTTCTCGATTCTCACCTTTTGGCCGCCCAAGCACACAATGTTCAGCACATTCGCGCTATTCGGCTCGGCCACTATTTCCACCTCGAACAGATCCAGAGGCTGGCGAGTGAATCGCTTCTTAATGACGCTTACGAATCGTACCGTATAGCCCAGATCCGTTAGCTGTTGCCGTATCCAGCTAGGTGGCGTCGATCGATGCAAATAGCGAATCACGAATCGATATCCTCGATCCGATGCCAATTGATATGTGTGCGACACAATGTTCTCTTGCGAGAAATGATGCACCAGTTTGCGATATGCTGCAATATTCGCGCATTGAACACGCAAACCTTGCCCAGCCGTCGGCTTGGTGTAATAGTTATCAACACCAATCGCATTATTAATGCCCTCCAGTACTGGCATTATATCTGCCACAAATGGCAAATATAGTGGAGTTGGTCGATTCTTTCGCCCATTCGAATTGCCATTGGCATTTGCATTGGCATTGACCTCATCGTCGTCATCATCATCGTCGACTTTATCATCGTCATCATCATCGTCAACTTCATCGTCGACTTTATCATCGTCATCATCATCATCCATTTCAACATCATTAGCATTAGCATCAATTGAAATGCAGTTAATATTGTTATTATTATTGCTGTTGTTGTTGTTGATTTGCTTATTGGCGCCATCTGTTGGCCGATGGCCATTTTCAGCAGTTGATTTGCGTGCAGCCGCAATAGCGGCTGCCTTCTTCGATGTGGTAGGTGCATCAACATCTTCATCAATATCGAATGCATCAACCAGTTTCTTTTTAAACATCATAGCAGACAGCTTTCGATTAGCTGGCGCATTACTTGTTGCCATTTTGCGGCATGTAGCCACTGCCGATGCGGACAATGGAGGTGGTGGCTGAATGCATTTGTTAGCCTCGCAACCGCTAAACAAGTGGTTCAGCATCTCGTTGACATCCGAATTGGCAAACTCATCGGATCCAGTGAATAGGTGGTTCACTATCTCGTCAGTGTCAGCCGTTGTCTGTTGTGAAGCAGAAATGGCCTTTGCCTTTGCATTTGCCGATCTACATTTCTTATTCAATTCAGATTTAGATTTTGATTTGGTTGGAGTATTGACTACAGCTGCAGTTGCTGGTGCAGCTTCAGTTGCTGGTGCCAAAGTTGATCGAGTAGATGGCGTTGGACTGCCAACACCAGCAGACAATTGCTCGCATCTCTGGAGTACTTTCAACAGTTCATCATCGTCAATGGTGATGTTGCTATTGTTATTAGAGCAATCAGCTTCCGATCGCAGCTGAAAGTTGTGCTTGCAGTTGGCGTCCTTTTTCGGCGCCATTTTCTTATTAGATTTTAATGATTTGGATTTTGGGCTATTGCCCAGATTGTTAGCTGGCCTCTTATTCGAATTGAATTCGAGTTTTTGCTGCCTCTGTTGTTTGTGCAATTTCATTTGCTGCTCCTGAGCCAGCATTGCGTGCATAGCACGCGTCAGCACAGTTGCAGCATCCTCCTTGGCATGACCATTACTACCACTACTAGCACCAACCTGATTTGGCTCATTTGCATCACCTGAGCCAATTCCAGCCAGCAGATAGTCATCCAGCGAGTCAACATCGACGTCGTCATCCTCCTCCACATAGTCCTCATCCACAAGTAGCTCCTCATCGCCACTAGTCTCGTCATCGTCGACGAGACTGCCCGAGAGTGCATTGTACATGATTGACCAGTAGTTATTCTCGGATCGAGGCACACACGCACGCCGCCACTAAATAATTGTTTTTGCAAATAGGAGTCTCTGTCTCAAAAATTAATCACAATTATTTTTTACAAAGAAAAAACACTAGATTTCCACTTTATATTAATTGCAACAATTTAATTATTTATTTATTTGTTTTTTTCGTCTAGGCAATCTAGATAGTCTAGATGGTGGCGTCTGCCGTCGGCCGCCGGGGCTCACTGCCGCGCACGAGTCGGAGTCTCGAAGTCGGATCGGATCGGAGCTCGATTTCAATCGCGTGCGCACTCGCTTTTTTTATACCCTGAACCCATTGAAAATGGGAAATCAGGGTATAATGGTTTTGTGAAAAAGTATGTAACGGGCAGAAGGAGGCGTGGCAGACCCCATAAAGTATATATATTCTTGATCAGCACGACGAGCTGAGTTGATATAGCCCTGTCCGTCTGTCCGTCCGTCCGTCCGTCCGTCCGTATGAGTGCGTCGATCTCAGAAGTTATAAGAGCTAGAGAGCTGAAATTTGGCATGCATACTCGTGTGTACCATACGCAGTACGAGTTTGCTTTATTTTTTCGATAATTCATCCGATAACTTTTGTATCGAGAATAATCGAAAAATCGGCATTGTTTTTTCAACCTAATTTGAACAATTTTAGACCTGAAGTCTTCAAATTTGCGTTGTATGTAAAGTTAATCGATACAAAGATTTTGTAATTTACAGATTTTGGATACCACGCCCCCTTTCCCCCCAATTTGTAAAAAACGCATATCAAGTCTAGAGACTTGTGCTTTGGAATGTACACACATATTCATCATATGGTTACACTTTGAAAGTTTCATAAAGATCTTATGTCTACAAAAGAAATTATTTCAGAAAGAAATTCTCATAATATTGCCCACACTGCAGCGCAGCCCAAGCGCAGTCGCTGCTTACTGCGCAGTTAGCAGAGCGCAGGCTTATGCGTGCGTGTGGATGCATGTGTATGTATGTGTGCATAAAAATGCAAAATGATTAGAATATCAGCTTAGAGGGTTCAGGGTATCTCCTAGTCGAGCAGTCTCGACTGGAGCCTTCTTACTTGTTTTAGACTCATTCACGAAAGTGAAATGAGTATATTGGTTTTGTGCAATGTCCGTCTTGCTGTCCGTCCGTCTGTCCGTCTGTCCGTCTGTCCGTATGAACGCAATCTATTTCGGCGCTATTGAAGCTAGAGACTTGAAATTTGGAACACATACTCGTGTATATCTCCGATTTATAAAGTGTTAAAATTTTCCCGATCCGTCTACTAGGGGCGTGGCAAATCGGAAAATGCATTTTCCGATATACCAGAAATCATGTTTGTTGAAGAGCTAGAAAAATGAAATTTGGTATGTAGGTCCGCGCCGACCACCCAAGATCACAAGCTATGGCGGATATATCTCCGCCCATTAGGGGCGTGGCAAATCGGACAAAACTGTATCTCCTAAAGTTATAAACTTAGAATGCTGAAATTTTTGCACGTAAGCTAATGTTTTAATTCTATGAAAATGGGTGAAAAAATTATATATCTACGCCCACTAGGGGCGTGGCAAATCGGACCTGAAGATATAGTGATTTTTCGAATTCTGTTATATTTTAGGCACTATTGATGCTAGAGATCTGAAATTTGGTATATATACGCGGGTTGATCCCCCAAGTCCAACGAGCTATGGTAGATATATGTCCGCCCATAGGGGGCGTGGCAAACCGCAAAAGTTTATATCTCCTACAGTTTAAGAGCTAGAAGCTTCAAATTTGGATAGTTAAGTTACTGGTAGCCTCCTCTATCGATGCCCCAAAAATAATTTGTAAGCCTCTTTAGGGGCGTGGCATATCGAAAAATACCCTGTAATTTTCACATTTTTTGAGCGTAAGAATTCAAATTTTTCATTTAGGTAACCGGTTGCTCGTTCTAAGAACTGGCTAAAATTGAGGAGTCGACGGCCACTAGGAGCGTGGCAATCGGCATTTACAGTGCCCGTATTGCGACATTTATATACGTCAGCCATCTATTTATGCATTTGTACATATAAATAAGCTTAATAGATATTCATAATACAAAAGAAACATTTTTATGAATTTAAAAAAATTTAAAAGAAGCTAAAATAACAAAAATTTGCAATTTACAAAAAGTGTTTTCCGCGGGATTTGAACTCGCACCCAACCCAAACAGCATGTTTGTCAAAATAGCTAAAATAATGGTCGTCGGCGCTTCGGCCTACAGCACCACCGCGTTGTTTCGACCAACAATAGTTAAAACGAAATCACATTATTGTTATGACGCCACATAGCAAAGAAAAGCCAGAGTGGTGGCTGGAAATTCAAAAACAATGCAAAGACAAATCAATCGCAACGGGATTCTTAGAATATGCTAGAGCACGCATTTATGTGTACATACATACACACATACAAATGAGCGCGTGTATAAGGCTGGAATGCTTGATGCTATGCGTGCAGACTTACATATATACATATGTATGTATTTGCGTATATGTATTTGAGGGGCTATTTAAGAAGAACAAATTTAAACTTATAAAATTATTCGACTAAGAAAATGAAAAGTATTAAGTGCCATTCAGTCAAGCTCGCACCTTCCCAATAAAATATCTATTTTATAAAAAAACGAAATATGTATGAAAAAAAAAAATAATAAAATAACATAGTAGAGGTTCGAACCTCCCCTACTCTAACATTACTTGTGTCGCCCTTAGCACCCGCGCCACTGCTTTGATCGAGGAATCAGTTGCTAAAATAGAATAGCTTAATAAGAGAGCGTCATCAGACAAAACTACAGTAACGGCTAGAAAGTCCAGAAATCAATCGAAATTCTAAGAATGTGAGAAAAAGGCGCTTCTGTCTGTACGCATAGAATAGACGATGAGTGTGTGCACAAGCATAGGAAAATGCGCTGATCTGCTGTTAGCTTGAAGCCGGTATCCAATGTATGGATATAAATACATATATAATAAAAATCAAAATTGTATAAATTATATATGTATGTAATTTGAATGCAATAGCTATCGATGATTTTCCAATTTTAATGGCAAAATGCCGTGTTTTTTGCTGCGCACTAGACTTGAAAATTGCACTATATACTCTGGTTGACAGCGTTTGGGCTGTGAATGAGTCTTCTGCAATCGGTATCGCCCGACTGCAACGTTCTTACTTTCAACCTGCATGTGTGGAATCACATACACAATTGCACCATGCTTTTATCTCCTCTTTCTTATTGGCTGCCCAGCAGCTATAAGGGGAGGGGATAAGGGAGCAAGGTGACTCTTTATTCCGCAGTGCCGTTCATATGGCTCTTTTTCGAAATGTACATGGCATCTTATAACTAGGTAACTAATCTAGATATATAAGACAGATAATAACCGAAACTCTATGATTTTAAATGCTATAGAAATTTTAAGTAGTTTGTAAAATTCATAAATTGACATAGATAAGGAATAATTAATTGATTTCAATATCTGAAAGATGAGCGACAAAGTCTTATCATCTTCTTTTTTTATATACATAGTTTAATATAGGATTAAGTCTAACTTATAGTGTAGCTAATATAATTCTCTTCATTACAGATGTGTGTTGCTGCCGTCCGTTGTCATCCCATGGGGTCCAGAGAGCAGCCGTGTTTGATCGGGGAGATGAGGTAAGTATTGTGTGAGATGTGTTTATTAATTTTATATATATTTATAATTGTACTTCATTTTTAGTTTTACTCATTTATTTAATTCTAATGATTATGTTGATTGTGAGGTAGCTTTAATTATTTACATATAATATTTATATTTATTGTTTCATTCCATTGTGTCGTGCAAACGACATCTTGTTAGATAAAGAAGTGCAGAATTTTCGCAATTTTGCTTTGCACATATTTTACTTGTTTTGTTTTGATTTGCATTTACGATCAGCATACACTTGTGTTCAGTAAATGCTTATATGTTTTATTATTTTCTTATTGTAAGTTATTTATTTATTTTGGTGAGTATTATGCGTAAGTTATTTACAGAAGTTATTTGATGTTTTAATTAGTTTTGCATTTTAGGTTTGCAGGTTTATATCAAGGTAAGTATTGAGTTTATTTTATTTCATTAGTATAAGCATACGTAGATGTGCATTTTACTATTTAGTTAATTTAGTAATTTCTTTATTTTCAGTGAAGATCGCTTTTGCTATAAGTAAGGTAAGTTAATGTTCAAGTAGCTATATTGTTATAGAAATTCATTGTTTTACTTTTAGATTTGAGTTAATTTTGGTGAGTATTATGCGTAAGTTATTTACAGAAGTTATTTGATGTTTTAATTAGTTTTGCATTTTAGGTTTGCAGGTTTATATCAAGGTAAATATTGAGTTTATTTTATTTATTTAGTATAAGCATACGTAGGAGTGTATTTTACTATTAGTTAATTTAGTTATTTCTTTATTTTCAGTGAAGATCGCCTTTGCCACATGCAAGGCAAGTCAACGCTCAAGCAGCCACAATGCTATAGAAATTAATTGTTTTACTTTTAGATTTGAGTTAATTTGGTAAGTACTTTATTTATTGTTATTTTTTTGGATTTTAATTAAATTTCTTTATATTTTTATTTTCAGGTAAGTCAGATTATTAATCGGGATATCAGGTAAGTAATTATTGGTTCATTCGTAGTATTTTCAGTGATTGATATGATTAATTTACTTTCAGGTATGTGTGTTTCATCTTTTGTTTAAATTGGTGAGTGTTTAGTTATATTTTCATTAGCAACATTGATCAACTCTTATGTTTTTCAGGTCTTTGCATTATGGAGCTGCAGTTTAGAGCTGTTATTAGTCATAAATATTTTAATAAGTGAATTTGTTATTTCAATTAGTTTGTCTAGTTTAGTTTCTAGCCTTGATTCGTTATTTAAGTTAATAAATTTTGTAATTTGATCTAATTGTGCGTCATATTTATTCTTTGTTATTAAGTCATGTGCAGACAATATAGGTGTGCGTCGTATACTTAGACTGCGACTCCTGTGTTGATACTGCGGCCTAGCAGCAGGTGGCATTGGTTCTTTGAAGGATTGCAAAGTTGTCTTCTTGTTTGTTGATCTGGAGTGCCGCAGTTGCGACTCATTTGCTGGAGGCGTTGAGTTGGCCTGAGATGCATTTAAGCCTTCACGAAGAGCAGAAGCGTAGCTTTGGGCAGGATTGCCGGGATTGGATGACGATGGACGTGGTTGCCTTAAGTTTGGTTGGCCACGTTTGTCATAGATGGCTGGAATAACATCGCTTAAACCAGCTAAAATGTTGTTAATCCTAGATGATTTTGCGTTTGTTTTTATTTTGAGTGCCTCCTTATACACGGGGCACCCTTTGTAACTGGCAGCGTGGTTGCCCAGACAGTTAGCGCATTTAGCAGGCGATTTATCATCCTTTTGCTTGGTGCAAACGGCAGTTGCGTGGTTTTCACCACACTTAACACACACATAAGGGCAGTTACAATAGTTCTTGGTGTGCCCAAGCTTTTGACATCTGTGGCACTGTGGCACATCGGTGGCTTTTAGTGGCACTTCAACCTTGATTTTCTGGTTGCCGAGAGAGTTGAGCTTGTATAGATCAGCATTGTTGTCTTTAACTTTTAACTCAATCTCAAAGAGATTGAGTGGCTGATTTGAGTAACGATTTTTAATGACCCTAAGAAATTTAACATCATGCCCCAGTTTAGTGAGATGGTCACGTATCCACTTATCAGGTGTTGAATGATGCAGGTGCCTTATGACAGCCCTAAAGCCACGCTCAGATTTCAACTGATACGTATGGCTATCTAACTTTTTCTCAGCTACATATTTGGTGAGTTTATTATAAGTGACTATGTCATTACATTGGACTCTGATGGCACGCCTGGCTGCAGGCTTAGTTGTGAAGTTATTTTCGCCTATAACTCGACTCAAGTCGGAGAGCAGAGTTATAATGTTAGTGACTTTATATAAATATAAAGGCGCCGGCTTCATATTGAATTTAGAACCATAGGTTTCACCCACTAATTTAGGGGTTACATTAAGGTTAGGGTTGCCCGTGGGCTCAGTAGTGGGCTTAGAAATTGTACTTTCACTTAAGGGCACTGGCTCAAAGTCCATATTTGCAGATTGGCTGTCACTGGAGTTACATGCAGGGTCAAAAGTGTCATTTAAATTTGATTTTTTATTCACTTTTCCTGGGCTGTTGCCTTTAATAGCGGCTCTCTTATTGGCCTTTTGCTTTTGAAAGCATTCATTAGAGTCGGCCATCTTGGGTGGCCTATTTGAGGCTATATTACCTTTCGTTACAGAACTTCTCAATAAGTAATGATTAGTTGTAGTAGCCTTCGAAGTAGACGGGAGCAGGTTTAATTCACTTTGACTTTTTATCTTATTAAGCACATTTGACAACGTGGGTGCAACCACGTTTTTTGGCTCGTCAAGAAGTTGCCTCACTTCCACATCTTCATCTTCACTAGATCCATGCATTCGAGTTCTAGACATCGTTTCAATAACTTTGAAATATTTTAATAATTAAATGCAAAAGCTTTTAAATTCTTTTTCATTTTTTCATTTTTTTTTTTTCAACCTGCATGTGTGGAATCACATACACAATTGCACCATGCTTTTATCTCCTCTTTCTTATTGGCTGCCCAGCAGCTATAAGGGGAGGGGATAAGGGAGCAAGGTGACTCTTTATTCCGCAGTGCCGTTCATATGGCTCTTTTTCGAAATGTACATGGCATCTTATAACTAGGTAACTAATCTAGATATATAAGACAGATAATAACCGAAACTCTATGATTTTAAATGCTATAGAAATTTTAAGTAGTTTGTAAAATTCATAAATTGACATAGATAAGGAATAATTAATTGATTTCAATATCTGAAAGATGAGCGACAAAGTCTTATCATCTTCTTTTTTTTTATATACATAGTTTAATATAGGATTAAGTCTAACTTATAGTGTAGCTAATATAATTCTCTTCATTACAGATGTGTGTTGCTGCCGTCCGTTGTCATCCCATGGGGTCCAGAGAGCAGCCGTGTTTGATCGGGGAGATGAGGTAAGTATTGTGTGAGATGTGTTTATTAATTTTATATATATTTATAATTGTACTTCATTTTTAGTTTTACTCATTTATTTAATTCTAATGATTATGTTGATTGTGAGGTAGCTTTAATTATTTACATATAATATTTATATTTATTGTTTCATTCCATTGTGTCGTGCAAACGACATCTTGTTAGATAAAGAAGTGCAGAATTTCGCAATTTTGCTTTGCACATATTTTACTTGTTTTGTTTTGATTTGCATTTACGATCAGCATACACTTGTGTTCAGTAAATGCTTATATGTTTTATTATTTTCTTATTGTAAGTTATTTATTTATTTTGGTGAGTATTATGCGTAAGTTATTTACAGAAGTTATTTGATGTTTTAATTAGTTTTGCATTTTAGGTTTGCAGGTTTATATCAAGGTAAGTATTGAGTTTATTTTATTTCATTAGTATAAGCATACGTAGATGTGCATTTTACTATTTAGTTAATTTAGTAATTTCTTTATTTTCAGTGAAGATCGCTTTTGCTATAAGTAAGGTAAGTTAATGTTCAAGTAGCTATATTGTTATAGAAATTCATTGTTTTACTTTTAGATTTGAGTTAATTTTGGTGAGTATTATGCGTAAGTTATTTACAGAAGTTATTTGATGTTTTAATTAGTTTTGCATTTTAGGTTTGCAGGTTTATATCAAGGTAAATATTGAGTTTATTTTATTTATTTAGTATAAGCATACGTAGGAGTGTATTTTACTATTAGTTAATTTAGTTATTTCTTTTATTTTCAGTGAAGATCGCCTTTGCCACATGCAAGGCAAGTCAACGCTCAAGCAGCCACAATGCTATAGAAATTAATTGTTTTACTTTTAGATTTGAGTTAATTTGGTAAGTACTTTATTTATTGTTATTTTTTGGATTTTAATTAAATTTCTTTATATTTTTATTTTCAGGTAAGTCAGATTATTAATCGGGATATCAGGTAAGTAATTATTGGTTCATTCGTAGTATTTTCAGTGATTGATATGATTAATTTACTTTCAGGTATGTGTGTTTCATCTTTTGTTTAAATTGGTGAGTGTTTAGTTATATTTTCATTAGCAACATTGATCAACTCTTATGTTTTTCAGGTCTTTGCATTATGGAGCTGCAGTTTAATTATTTCAATTAGTTTGTCTAGTTTAGTTTCTAGCCTTGATTCGTTATTTAAGTTAATAAATTTTGTAATTTGATCTAATTGTGCGTCATATTTATTCTTTGTTATTAAGTCATGTGCAGACAATATAGGTGTGCGTCGTATACTTAGACTGCGACTCCTGTGTTGATACTGCGGCCTAGCAGCAGGTGGCATTGGTTCTTTGAAGGATTGCAAAGTTGTCTTCTTGTTTGTTGATCTGGAGTGCCGCAGTTGCGACTCATTTGCTGGAGGCGTTGAGTTGGCCTGAGATGCATTTAAGCCTTCACGAAGAGCAGAAGCGTAGCTTTGGGCAGGATTGCCGGGATTGGATGACGATGGACGTGGTTGCCTTAAGTTTGGTTGGCCACGTTTGTCATAGATGGCTGGAATAACATCGCTTAAACCAGCTAAAATGTTGTTAATCCTAGATGATTTTGCGTTTGTTTTTATTTTGAGTGCCTCCTTATACACGGGGCACCCTTTGTAACTGGCAGCGTGGTTGCCCAGACAGTTAGCGCATTTAGCAGGCGATTTATCATCCTTTTGCTTGGTGCAAACGGCAGTTGCGTGGTTTTCACCACACTTAACACACACATAAGGGCAGTTACAATAGTTCTTGGTGTGCCCAAGCTTTTGACATCTGTGGCACTGTGGCACATCGGTGGCTTTTAGTGGCACTTCAACCTTGATTTTCTGGTTGCCGAGAGAGTTGAGCTTGTATAGATCAGCATTGTTGTCTTTAACTTTTAACTCAATCTCAAAGAGATTGAGTGGCTGATTTGAGTAACGATTTTTAATGACCCTGAGAAATTTAACATCATGCCCCAGTTTAGTGAGATGGTCACGTATCCACTTATCAGGTGTTGAATGATGCAGGTGCCTTATGACAGCCCTAAAGCCACGCTCAGATTTCAACTGATACGTATGGCTATCTAACTTTTTCTCAGCTACATATTTGGTGAGTTTATTATAAGTGACTATGTCATTACATTGGACTCTGATGGCACGCCTGGCTGCAGGCTTAGTTGTGAAGTTATTTTCGCCTATAACTCGACTCAAGTCGGAGAGCAGAGTTATAATGTTAGTGACTTTATATAAATATAAAGGCGCCGGCTTCATATTGAATTTAGAACCATAGGTTTCACCCACTAATTTAGGGGTTACATTAAGGTTAGGGTTGCCCGTGGGCTCAGTAGTGGGCTTAGAAATTGTACTTTCACTTAAGGGCACTGGCTCAAAGTCCATATTTGCAGATTGGCTGTCACTGGAGTTACATGCAGGGTCAAAAGTGTCATTTAAATTTGAGTTTTTATTCACTTTTCCTGGGCTGTTGCCTTTAATAGCGGCTCTCTTATTGGCCTTTTGCTTTTGAAAGCATTCATTAGAGTCGGCCATCTTGGGTGGCCTATTTGAGGCTATATTACCTTTCGTTACAGAACTTCTCAATAAGTAATGATTAGTTGTAGTAGCCTTCGAAGTAGACGGGAGCAGGTTTAATTCACTTTGACTTTTTATCTTATTAAGCACATTTGACAACGTGGGTGCAACCACGTTTTTTGGCTCGTCAAGAAGTTGCCTCACTTCCACATCTTCATCTTCACTAGATCCATGCATTCGAGTTCTAGACATCGTTTCAATAACTTTGAAATATTTTAATAATTAAATGCAAAAGCTTTTAAATTCTTTTTCATTTTTTCATTTTTTTTTTTCAACCTGCATGTGTGGAATCACATACACAATTGCACCATGCTTTTATCTCCTCTTTCTTATTGGCTGCCCAGCAGCTATAAGGGGAGGGGATAAGGGAGCAAGGTGACTCTTTATTCCGCAGTGCCGTTCATATGGCTCTTTTTCGAAATGTACATGGCATCTTATAACTAGGTAACTAATCTAGATATATAAGACAGATAATAACCGAAACTCTATGATTTTAAATGCTATAGAAATTTTAAGTAGTTTGTAAAATTCATAAATTGACATAGATAAGGAATAATTAATTGATTTCAATATCTGAAAGATGAGCGACAAAGTCTTATCATCTTCTTTTTTTATATACATAGTTTAATATAGGATTAAGTCTAACTTATAGTGTAGCTAATATAATTCTCTTCATTACAGATGTGTGTTGCTGCCGTCCGTTGTCATCCCATGGGGTCCAGAGAGCAGCCGTGTTTGATCGGGGAGATGAGGTAAGTATTGTGTGAGATGTGTTTATTAATTTTATATATATTTATAATTGTACTTCATTTTTAGTTTTACTCATTTATTTAATTCTAATGATTATGTTGATTGTGAGGTAGCTTTAATTATTTACATATAATATTTATATTTATTGTTTCATTCCATTGTGTCGTGCAAACGACATCTTGTTAGATAAAAGAAGTGCAGAATTTCGCAATTTTGCTTTGCACATATTTTACTTGTTTTGTTTTGATTTGCATTTACGATCAGCATACACTTGTGTTCAGTAAATGCTTATATGTTTTATTATTTTCTTATTGTAAGTTATTTATTTATTTTGGTGAGTATTATGCGTAAGTTATTTACAGAAGTTATTTGATGTTTTAATTAGTTTTGCATTTTAGGTTTGCAGGTTTATATCAAGGTAAGTATTGAGTTTATTTTATTTCATTAGTATAAGCATACGTAGATGTGCATTTTACTATTTAGTTAATTTAGTAATTTCTTTATTTTCAGTGAAGATCGCTTTTGCTATAAGTAAGGTAAGTTAATGTTCAAGTAGCTATATTGTTATAGAAATTCATTGTTTTACTTTTAGATTTGAGTTAATTTTGGTGAGTATTATGCGTAAGTTATTTACAGAAGTTATTTGATGTTTTAATTAGTTTTGCATTTTAGGTTTGCAGGTTTATATCAAGGTAAATATTGAGTTTATTTTATTTATTTAGTATAAGCATACGTAGGAGTGTATTTTACTATTAGTTAATTTAGTTATTTCTTTATTTTCAGTGAAGATCGCCTTTGCCACATGCAAGGCAAGTCAACGCTCAAGCAGCCACAATGCTATAGAAATTAATTGTTTTACTTTTAGATTTGAGTTAATTTGGTAAGTACTTTATTTATTGTTATTTTTTGGATTTTAATTAAATTTCTTTATATTTTTATTTTCAGGTAAGTCAGATTATTAATCGGGATATCAGGTAAGTAATTATTGGTTCATTCGTAGTATTTTCAGTGATTGATATGATTAATTTACTTTCAGGTATGTGTGTTTCATCTTTTGTTTAAATTGGTGAGTGTTTAGTTATATTTTCATTAGCAACATTGATCAACTCTTATGTTTTTCAGGTCTTTGCATTATGGAGCTGCAGTTTAGAGCTGTTATTAGTCATAAATATTTTAATAAGTGAATTTGTTATTTCAATTAGTTTGTCTAGTTTAGTTTCTAGCCTTGATTCGTTATTTAAGTTAATAAATTTTGTAATTTGATCTAATTGTGCGTCATATTTATTCTTTGTTATTAAGTCATGTGCAGACAATATAGGTGTGCGTCGTATACTTAGACTGCGACTCCTGTGTTGATACTGCGGCCTAGCAGCAGGTGGCATTGGTTCTTTGAAGGATTGCAAAGTTGTCTTCTTGTTTGTTGATCTGGAGTGCCGCAGTTGCGACTCATTTGCTGGAGGCGTTGAGTTGGCCTGAGATGCATTTAAGCCTTCACGAAGAGCAGAAGCGTAGCTTTGGGCAGGATTGCCGGGATTGGATGACGATGGACGTGGTTGCCTTAAGTTTGGTTGGCCACGTTTGTCATAGATGGCTGGAATAACATCGCTTAAACCAGCTAAAATGTTGTTAATCCTAGATGATTTTGCGTTTGTTTTTATTTTGAGTGCCTCCTTATACACGGGGCACCCTTTGTAACTGGCAGCGTGGTTGCCTAGACAGTTAGCGCATTTAGCAGGCGATTTATCATCCTTTTGCTTGGTGCAAACGGCAGTTGCGTGGTTTTCACCACACTTAACACACACATAAGGGCAGTTACAATAGTTCTTGGTGTGCCCAAGCTTTTGACATCTGTGGCACTGTGGCACATCGGTGGCTTTTAGTGGCACTTCAACCTTGATTTTCTGGTTGCCGAGAGAGTTGAGCTTGTATAGATCAGCATTGTTGTCTTTAACTTTTAACTCAATCTCAAAGAGATTGAGTGGCTGATTTGAGTAACGATTTTTAATGACCCTGAGAAATTTAACATCATGCCCCAGTTTAGTGAGATGGTCACGTATCCACTTATCAGGTGTTGAATGATGCAGGTGCCTTATGACAGCCCTAAAGCCACGCTCAGATTTCAACTGATACGTATGGCTATCTAACTTTTTCTCAGCTACATATTTGGTGAGTTTATTATAAGTGACTATGTCATTACATTGGACTCTGATGGCACGCCTGGCTGCAGGCTTAGTTGTGAAGTTATTTTCGCCTATAACTCGACTCAAGTCGGAGAGCAGAGTTATAATGTTAGTGACTTTATATAAATATAAAGGCGCCGGCTTCATATTGAATTTAGAACCATAGGTTTCACCCACTAATTTAGGGGTTACATTAAGGTTAAAGTTGCCCGTGGGCTCAGTAGTGGGCTTAGAAATTGTACTTTCACTTAAGGGCACTGGCTCAAAGTCCATATTTGCAGATTGGCTGTCACTGGAGTTACATGCAGGGTCAAAAGTGTCATTTAAATTTGATTTTTTATTCACTTTTCCTGGGCTGTTGCCTTTAATAGCGGCTCTCTTATTGGCCTTTTGCTTTTGAAAGCATTCATTAGAGTCGGCCATCTTGGGTGGCCTATTTGAGGCTATATTACCTTTCGTTACAGAACTTCTCAATAAGTAATGATTAGTTGTAGTAGCCTTCGAAGTAGACGGGAGCAGGTTTAATTCACTTTGACTTTTTATCTTATTAAGCACATTTGACAACATGGGTGCAACCACGTTTTTTGGCTCGTCAAGAAGTTGCCTCACTTCCACATCTTCATCTTCACTAGATCCATGCATTCGAGTTCTAGACATCGTTTCAATAACTTTGAAATATTTTAATAATTAAATGCAAAAGCTTTTAAATTCTTTTTCATTTTTTCATTTTTTTTTTTTTCAGCCTGCATGCGAGGGAATCACATACACAATTGCCCTGCTTTTTCTCGCCTCAAGCTTTAGGCTGCCCAGCAGCGTAAAGGTGAGAGAAGAGGGAACAGGGTGTCTTTATTCATTTCTCAGTGCTTTGCGTTAGTACTTTCTAGAAATTAGTTGGCAGCTTATTTACAATTCACTTATGTGGTAAGTATTATAAGCTAGTAGTAGGCGAAACTTAATATAAGTGTTTATTAATAAAGTTTGAATTTTACAAATAATTGAGTGTTTTCTTTTTTATATACATATATATATCTATCTAGTAAAGTTGTAGTTATTTATACAGATTTAATTTGGTGGGGAAGAGTAAAGACTAAGTCAGATTTTCTTCGTTAAATTCAATTTAGATTACTATTCTTTAAATTCAATTTAAATTACTATTCTTTAAATTTAATTTGGATTACTATTCTTAAATATAATTACATTTAGCTGGTTTGTTAGTTGTATTGTTGATTTGATAACTCTAGGGGCGTCATCAGTCGCTGTCATCCAGTCTTCAGTGGCCCGGAGGGGAAGACAGAAGAAGGCGCTGCTGTCGATGCTCTTATTTGTAGCTATGTCCAGGTTGTAATTTTTTTTTTTTTTTTTTTTTTTTTTTTTTTTTTTTTTTTTTTTTTTTTTTTTTTTTTTTTTGTTGAATAGTCACGTCTGCTCGAGGCTGTGCCGTAGACTGACTGACTATATTTATTTATTTACTGCTATACTACTGTATAATATAGTAAATTTGTTGACGCCTACTGTCTGTAGGTCTCAAATGTGAGTGTTACATTAGATGTGAAGTGACATACAAAAGTAGTTTGATTAATTTTGTGTAAATTTGTTGACGCCTACTGTGTGTAGATCTCAAATGTGAGTGTTACATTAGATGTGAAGTGACATACAAAAGTAGTTTGATTAATTTTGTGTAAATTTGTTGACGCCTACTGTGTGTAGATCTCAAATGTGAGTGTTACATTAAATGTGAAGTGAAATACAAAAGTAGTTTGATTAATTATGTTTTTAGTGAATGTATAGATATCTTGATTAAGAATTGCATCCGGCCAGGAAACGTCATCTCTTCCGGGACTGGCATCCTGTTTGGGATTCAAAATCTGTATGGAAGAACCAGTATTTTAACTGGAGCCAGCATCCTGTCTGGAACCGTCGATTTGAATAAGATTGACATCTCGACTAGAGCCAATATTTCGACTGGGAATGGAATTTTGTCTGGAGCCATCGACCTGATTGAAACCATTATTTTGACTGGAGCCAGTATCTTGCCTGAAACTATCGTCCCGCCTAAAACTGATATTCTGATATGAGTTGAAGTTCCGATTTAAGTTAACAGGATGATTAAAAGTAGAAACTGCATTTTTAGAAGGGATAGTAGCAACATATATGCAACCATGTGCCCGTCTCTGCTTGGCCTGTAATAGTTCCCATTTCCGCTTAAATATGTTTGATTGCAAGTGATTGTTGAGCATCACGGAGTAACGCTTCCACTTCAGCCGTTGCGGAATGCACGGGTAGTTACCAATTCGTCTTGCCTCAGGATTGGGATGAGCAAGAAGCCGGCTCACATATTTATAACACAGTTTATTATAGATGCTTTCAACAGTGTCTACTTGCAGATCTATATGAAGTGTGTTATTACTGACATACCACGGTGCACCTGTTATTTCTCTAAGTATTTTATTTTGTGCTACTTGCAGCTTATTAAATCTGGTCTCGCATATCAGCGCGCCCCATATAGGAAGAGCATATTGCCAAATCGGCGCAATAAGCAGCTTATATAGTAATATTTTAAGTTTTAGTGGCAGCTTACTTCTAGCTCCAATTATCCACTTTAACTCTTTAGTTCTCGTTCTAAGCTTGCCAATTATATTATTAATATGAGTTTTTAACAACAGTTTGTTATCCAGCTGTATGCCCAAATATCTATGGCTAGTTTTGTTGTCAATATTATTACCCGCAATTGTGACAACACTTTGATGATCATATTGTACTTGTCGAATTGAATGTATCACATGAACTGTTTTGGAATAGTTGAGTTTGATACACCATTTTTTGGTCCATTCGTGAAATGTGTTGATATAATGATTAAGGTGTTGTACAGCATGTGTCAAACTAATATTGCTCGAGAGAATTGCAGTGTCATCAGCATATGTTCCTAGCATCATGCGTGCAGTTGGGCGTCGAACGCTGGATATGGCTGGTAGTGGCATGTCCGCAGTGTAGAAATTATACAGAATTGGGCTCAAAACGCCTCCTTGTGGAGGCGAAACACTCCACTATAAATGTACGATTTTTGAGATAACTATGTAGGATGTTAAATAGTACATTTGGTAGTAACTTCTGTAGCTTGTGTAGAAGCCCTGGGTGCCAGACACGATCAAAAGCTTCAGAAATGTCCAGATAGACGGCTGAGCAGAAATAATTATCTTCAAAAGCTTCCATAATGAATTGAGTGACACGACCAAGTTGCTGTTCTGTGGAATGCCGACTACGAAAGCCAAATTGATGATCAGGCATTGCCTTACAAAACGCCTCCACCTCAAATAGCCTATTCATAATTAACTTCTCAAGGATTTTGGATAGCCCTGAGAGTAAGCTGATTGGCCTGTAGGAAGTCAGCTCATGGGCTGGCTTACCAGGTTTAACTATCATTCTGACTCTTGCGCATTTCCATCGGCTGGGAAAGTGTCCAAATCTGAGCGCACTGTTGAATATAAGAGTTAAATACAGCAGTGCCTTTAGAGGAAGTGCTTTGAGTGTCCAGTTATCAATGAAGTCTAACCCAGGAGACTTCTTAATTTGAAGATCATTGATTATGGTCATAACTTCCTGAACAAGTATAGGTCGAAATTGCACAGGAGGCAAGCTACCACTGTCTAAATCTGGCAAGCATTGAGATTCAATGTCCTCTTTATCCTCTTCTGTTTGTATGCCTTGACAGAACACACATTAATGATCTCTTATTCCCTTTCCTCTCATTCATATTAGCTGTCCAGCAGCTAGATGAAGAGGAAAAGAGAAAATAGAGATGCTCTTTATTCATACAATACTTTGACAATAGTATTTTCTTAGAATTAAAATTGCGCCTAAAAGATACTTTAAAAAATATACATTCGGTCGATATTTAGCGAAACTATGATTAGTTTAAATGGCCACAAGTGCAACAAAAGATAGCAGTGCACCATTGTGATATATGTGTACGTATAAAAGAGCAGATGACATTGATATGCTTAAATTGCTAGTTGTAAACTAATGAGTAAGATAGAGTATAAGTATTATAGATATATATATATAAGTAGTAATAATTAATATAATTCAAATATAAGTAGTATAAATATGTAATTAGAGATAATTAATATAATTAAATTCATATACAGCTGCATCTATGAGATGCGCAGATCAATTAGCTGCCATAATGCCGCCATTCAATTGAATGAGAAAATTCAAGACAAAGTCTAGTCATTTTCCCTTATAGGTTGTTTAAGCTAAATATAGTATTAGTAGTATAAGAGTAATATAATTAATAGTAATAGTTGTTTTCATTTCAATATTTGATTTTCAATAGGTTTTTCATTTCATTTTAGCATATTTAATTTAGTTAAAATTTATTAAATACATCGTAAGTGCGATCGTGAAAGTGATTGTGCATCCCTGTCTATCGATATGCAAAGACAAAACATATGTTTGAAAAGCATATGATGAAAAGGCAGAGTGCAATTAATTGCAAAAGTTGCAACTGAAAGAGATAAGTATGGATTCTAATAAGAATACTGAGATAATTATTAATAATTAGATATTAATTAATAAATTATTCGTCTGTTTCAGCAATTTCTCCCAAGTGCAAGTGAACGTGTGTTCGACAGGCCGAAGAAGTGAGTGACGCAAAATGGCTGCGAGGTAATGTTAATTATACATATATGTATATAAGTGTTTATACTTAATGTTGTTTTGTTTTTATTTGCAGGGAATCATCCGGTGGAACGAGAGGTAGCAGCTGAGAAGACTCCACATCCCAATCACCGAGCAGTGCCGCCAGTTTTGTTAAGTTGATTGTGTAGTTTAAGCCAGTGCATTGTAGTGTTGTTTTGCTGCATGTGTGTATGTGCATACGTGCCAAATAAAACTTTTAATTGAATATAAAATTCAATTTGAGTTTTATTTGTTAGGATATCCTTTGCAGATAGGATATGTGAGGACGACCAGTTTCCAGGTAAGTTGCTTGCATATACCAATGGCCAATTTGAATTTTAATGTAGATTAATGTTCTTTTTTAGCGTATATGCTTGCAATCAGTTGCTGGGGAAGGACCAGCCTGCATCGGCCGAAGAATCTCCTGGATTTGTGTTGTGTGTGCGCGAAGTGCTCGCTGTGGGTGGCAGTGGCGCCAGTTGTCGAAAGATTGGCAGGCGCGACTGCGAGGCAGTAGCGTCGCCTATATTTTGTGTCGCCCCAGAGGTGGGGGTGTGTGGGACTGCGTCATACGATGGCGCGCCGTTGCGACGAGCCTCGTTTCTGCGTCGCGCTGCCATTCTGCGAAGATTTTCGCTGGAGTTGCGGGTTGAGGCCGGATATGACCTCGTGAACCTCTCTGCTAAAATGTTGCGGCTGTGCTCGCGTAAAGTTATCGGGCCGTATACGGGCGGATGTCGGCGAAGATAATTAGCGTGTAGCTCCTCGTCGAACTCCGCTTGTCTTCGCTGCTGTCGCTGTGCGCGCAACTCGATTTCATTAGCCAGGTGAGTATTGACGAGGCTAGAGTATCTGGGCATAGTTAGCCGCTGTGGTACAAACGGATAGTGGGCTATGCTTCTAGCCTCATTGTTGCTGTGTACTCGCAGTCTATCATAATATTTAGTGCAAATATTATTAAATAATTCATCCACAGATAAAACGCCCAGCTCAGATCTGATGCGAGCATTTGAAATATAATATTGAGCGCCAGATATGGTTCTCAGTGCTCTGTTGTGTGCAACTCTGATGCGGTCGAACTGAGTTTCGGATAGGAGCGCACCCCAGACAGGTATAGTATTTTTTTTTTTTTTTTTTTTTTTTTTGTTGAATAGTCACGTCTGCTCGAGGCTGTGCCGTAGACTGACTGACTATATTTATTTATTTACTGCTATACTACTGTATAATATAGTAAATTTGTTGACGCCTACTGTGTGTAGGTCTCAAATGTGAGTGTTACATTAAATGTGAAGTGACATACAAAAGTAGTTTGATTAATTTTGTGTAAATTTGTTGACGCCTACTGTGTGTAGATCTCAAATGTGAGTGTTACATTAGATGTGAAGTGACATACAAAAGTAGTTTGATTAATTTTGTGTGAATTTGTTGACGCCACCAACACCAGCATCGGCAACAGGATCATCGGCGTCATCAACATCAGTGGAAATGGCGCAGACATCAAGTGGCTTCAGCATCATTAGCTCTGGTGCGAGCAAATGCAATATGTCGTGTCATGGGCAAATGCATGCAGCCTGTCATCTAGCTGCAAGCCCATACACATTGAATGGCCAATTGTCGCCCACAATTGACGACAAGTATCGAGAGTCTCTGTCTGCACCCACAATGACAGCCTGCCGGTCATCAATATGGACACGTAGCAGGGAGTGCAGAGCAATTACTATTCGATTGGTAATGAACCACTTCTTGATCACAATCGTAATTCGATAGGAGTCAAGGAATTGATGTAGATAATAATTGTGTTTTTTTTTTTTTTTTTTTTTTATATTGCAGATCAGTCATCATCTTCGCCGCAGAAGCAGCATACTGGACACCATCGACGCCAACAACAACAACCAGGATGTGCAGCAACAGGCAACAGCGAGTCATCTTTGTGCGTATATTGATGTATTGTGACCAAAAGCAGTAATCACGTCGATTTAAAGCTAATGAACAATTGTGTTTGTACTCTCTTCTTCTTCTCATCTTCACCATGCGCAATTGCGACAAGAGTGCGTTAGATAATAAGGAGGAGTGGATTGCTACTGAGTGAGTATTGATATTATTATTATTATTGTTAAGTGAAGTGGGTGAGTGTAGAAAATTATAGTAGTTGAATTAGGTTTGTATAGGCTATAAGAACAGGTAGTCATTATATATTTGGGGTCTCATTTGCGATTTGTTGCCTGCTACTGCTAATGCTGGCAGACAAGCAGGTTGTTAGCGCGGACATCATATCTATTAGACGATCCAGCTTGTTGACGATAGCCTTGTTGATGGCTGAATTAGCATTCTCAATTGAATTTGAATTTGCATTTGCATTTGGATGCTTGCGTTCGAGCAGCATTAGGCCAATCAATTGATCTAGCTTCTTTTCAATACTGCTCGTATTATCCCTGGCACCTAGATATTGATGAGTCGGGAGGAGTTGCTGCACTTGCTGCCTCTGCTGCTGCACCTGCTGCTGCTGCTGCTGCACTTGTTGCTGCACTTGTTGCTGCTGCTGCTGCTGCACTTGTTGCTGCACTTGTTGCTGCTGCACTTGCTGCTGTTGAAGTAGTAGTTGCAGCTGTAGTTGCTGCATATTTTGAGGCTGAATGCGTTGAATTTGCTGTTGCTGCTGTTTTTGCTGCTTTTGCTGCATTCGCTGCTGCGGCCAACCACTTGGCTGTTTCATTTTTTTTTTTTTTTTTTTTTTTTTTTGTTGAATAGTCACGTCTGCTCGAGGCTGTGCCGTAGACTGACTGACTATATTTATTTATTTACTGCTATACTACTGTATAATATAGTAAATTTGTTGACGCCTACTGTGTGTAGGTCTCAAATGTGAGTGTTACATTAAATGTGAAGTGACATACAAAAGTAGTTTGATTAATTTTGTGTAAATTTGTTGACGCCTACTGTGTGTAGATCTCAAATGTGAGTGTTACATTAGATGTGAAGTGACATACAAAAAGTAGTTTGATTAATTTTGTGTGAATTTGTTGACGCCTACTGTGTGTAGATCTCAAATGTGAGTGTTACATTAAATGTGAAGTGAAATACAAAAGTAGTTTGATTAATTATGTGTTTTTTTCTGTTTGTATGCCTTGACAGAACACACATTAATGATCTCTTATTCCCTTTCCTCTCATTCATATTAGCTGTCCAGCAGCTAGATGAAGAGGAAAAGAGAAAATAGAGATGCTCTTTATTCATACAATACTTTGACAATAGTATTTTCTTAGAATTAAAATTGCGCCTAAAAGATACTTTAAAAAATATACATTCGGTCGATATTTAGCGAAACTATGATTAGTTTAAATGGCCACAAGTGCAACAAAAGATAGCAGTGCACCATTGTGATATATGTGTACGTATAAAAGAGCAGATGACATTGATATGCTTAAATTGCTAGTTGTAAACTAATGAGTAAGATAGAGTATAAGTATTATAGATATATATATATATATAAGTAGTAATAATTAATATAATTCAAATATAAGTAGTATAAATATGTAGGTAGAGATAATTAATATAATTAAATTCATATACAGCTGCATCTATGAGATGCGCAGATCAATTTGCTGCCATAATGCCGCCATTCAATTGAATGAGAAAATTCAAGACAAAGTCTAGTCATTTTCCCTTATAGGTTGTTTAAGCTAAATATAGTATTAGTAGTATAAGAGTAATATAATTAATAGTAATAGTTGTTTTCATTTCAATATTTGATTTTCAATAGGTTTTTCATTTCATTTTAGCATATTTAATTTAGTTAAAATTTATTAAATACATCGTAAGTGCGATCGTGAAAGTGATTGTGCATCCCTGTCTATCGATATGCAAAGACAAAACATATGTTTGAAAAGCATATGATGAATAGGGCAGAGTGCAATTAATTGCAAAAGTTGCAACTGAAAGAGATAAGTATGGATTCTAATAAGAATACTGAGATAATTATTAATAATTAGATATTAATTAATAAATTATTCGTCTGTTTCAGCAATTTCTCCCAAGTGCAAGTGAACGTGTGTTCGACAGGCCGAAGAAGTGAGTGACGCAAAATGGCTGCGAGGTAATGTTAATTATACATATATATATATATAAGTGTTTATACTTAATGTTGTTTTGTTTTTATTTGCAGGGAATCATCCGGTGGAACGAGAGGTAGCAGCTGAGAAGACTCCACATCCCAATCACCGAGCAGCGCCGCCAGTTTTGTTAAGATGATTGTGTAGTTTAAGCCAGTGCATTGTAGTGTTGTTTTGCTGCATGTGTGTATATGCATACGTGCCCTCCTGTTTGTATGCCTTGACAGAACACACATTAATGATCTCTTATTCCCTTTCCTCTCATTCATATTAGCTGTCCAGCAGCTAGATGAAGAGGAAAAGAGAAAATAGAGATGCTCTTTATTCATGCAATACTTTGACAATAGTATTTTCTTAGAATTAAAATTGCGCCTAAAAGATACTTTAAAAAATATACATTCGGTCGATATTTAGCGAAACTATGATTAGTTTAAATGGCCACAAGTGCAACAAAAGATAGCAGTGCACCATTGTGATATATGTGTACGTATAAAAGAGCAGATGACATTGATATGCTTAAATTGCTAGTTGTAAACTAATGAGTAAGATAGAGTATAAGTATTATAGATATATATATATATATAAGTAGTAATAATTAATATAATTCAAATATAAGTAGTATAAATATGTAATTAGAGATAATTAATATAATTAAATTCATATACAGCTGCATCTATGAGATGCGCAGATCAATTAGCTGCCATAATGCCGCCATTCAATTGAATGAGAAAATTCAAGACAAAGTCTAGTCATTTTCCCTTATAGGTTGTTTAAGCTAAATATAGTATTAGTAGTATAAGAGTAATATAATTAATAGTAATAGTTGTTTTCATTTCAATATTTGATTTTCAATAGGTTTTTCATTTCATTTTAGCATATTTAATTTAGTTAAAATTTATTAAATACATCGTAAGTGCGATCGTGAAAGTGATTGTGCATCCCTGTCTATCGATATGCAAAGACAAAACATATGTTTGAAAAGCATATGATGAAAAGGCAGAGTGCAATTAATTGCAAAAGTTGCAACTGAAAGAGATAAGTATGGATTCTAATAAGAATACTGAGATAATTATTAATAATTAGATATTAATTAATAAATTATTCGTCTGTTTCAGCAATTTCTCCCAAGTGCAAGTGAACGTGTGTTCGACAGGCCGAAGAAGTGAGTAATGTTAATTATACATATATGTATATAAGTGTTTATACTTAATGTTGTTTTGTTTTTATTTGCAGGGAATCATCCGGTGGAACGAGAGGTAGCAGCTGAGAAGACTCCACATCCCAATCACCGAGCAGCGCCGCCAGTTTTGTTAAGATGATTGTGTAGTTTAAGCCAGTGCATTGTAGTGTTGTTTTGCTGCATGTGTGTATATGCATACGTGCCAAATAAAACTTTTAATTGAATATAAAATTCAATTTGAGTTTTATTTGTTAGGATACCCTTTGCAGATAGGATATGTGAGGACGACCAGTTTCCAGGTAAGTTGCTTGCATATACCAATTGCCAATTTGAATTTTAATGTAGATTTATGTTCTTTTTTAGCGTATATGCTTGCAATCAGTTGCTGGGGAAGGACCAGCCTGCATCGGCCGAAGAATCTCCTGGATTTGTGTGGTGTGTGCGCGAAGTGCTCGCTGTGGGTGGCAGTGGCGCCAGTTGTCGAAAGATTGGCAGGCGCGACTGCGAGGCAGTAGCGTCGCCTATATTTTGTGTCGCCCCAGAGGTGGGGGTGTGTGGGACTGCGTCATACGATGGCGCGCCGTTGCGACGAGCCTCGTTTCTGCGTCGCGCTGCCATTCTGCGAAGATTTTCGCTGGAGTTGCGGGTTGAGGCCGGATATGACCTCGTGAACCTCTCTGCTAAAATGTTGCGGCTGTGCTCGCGTAAAGTTATCGGGCCGTATACGGGCGGATGTCGGCGAAGATAATTAGCGTGTAGCTCCTCGTCGAACTCCGCTTGTCTTCGCTGCTGTCGCTGTGCGCGCAACTCGATTTCATTAGCCAGGTGAGTATTGACGAGGCTAGAGTATCTGGGCATAGTTAGCCGCTGTGGTACAAACGGATAGTGGGCTATGCTTCTAGCCTCATTGTTGCTGTGTACTCGCAGTCTATCATAATATTTAGTGCAAATATTATTAAATAATTCATCCACAGATAAAACGCCCAGCTCAGATCTGATGCGAGCATTTGAAATATAATATTGAGCGCCAGATATGGTTCTCAGTGCTCTGTTGTGTGCAACTCTGATGCGGTCGAACTGAGTTTCGGATAGGAGCGCACCCCAGACAGGTATAGTATATTGCCACAGTGGTGCAACTAGTTGTTTGTAAATTATCGTTTTAGTTTTTAGAGACAATTTACTATTTTTATTAATCAGCCAATCTATCTTTTTCAGCCGTGCCCTAATCCTCGAGACGACAGTGGTGACATGAGTGCCGAAGTGCAGCTTTGTGTCCATAGTGACACCCAAATAAGGATGTGAAGTGCCGTTTTTAATTGTTTCATTGCCAATGCGGATATCCTGGTATGGCGATATCCTTTTTGTAAGTATGCATAATGTGCATAGTTTTACTAGTGTTTATTGTAATGCACCATTTCTTCGCCCACAGAGCTAATTTGTCCATATATGCTTGTTGCTGAGCTAACGCATCTGCTTGCCGACAGTTTGCTGAGAGGACTACGACGTCATCGGCATAAGTGGCTAAGAGGATTTTATTTCCAGAGGCATAAGTTGGGCTTGGAATATCACTGGTGTATATGTTATACAGCACTGGCCCAAGCAGGCTGCCTTGAGGCACCCCAGCGTGTATTTGCTTGGTTGCAGAGCGGCATCCTCCATGGCATTCAACAATAAATGATCGATTTGCTAAGTAGGAGCAAAGGATTCGATACAGAGCGTCAGGTAAGAGCATCTTGAGTTTGTATCTCAGACCTGAGTGCCACACTCTGTCAAATGCTTCTTTTATGTCCAAGTAAACAGCAGAGCAATACTTATGTTCTTCATATGATTTCAGAATGAACTGCGTGACTCGCCCAAGCTGTTGCTCAGCTGAGTGGGCCTTGCGAAAGCCAAATTGGTGGCTGGGTATAGCATTGGTAAGTGCGTCTTGCTCAAGCATACGGCTCAGAATTAAGAACTCTAATATTTTAGATAAGCCAGACAAGAGACTTATTGGCCTGTATGATGATACATGCTGCGTGGGCTTGCCGGGCTTGTGTATCATCTTGACCAGTGCTAACTTCCAGCTGGTAGGAAAATGGCCCATTCGAAGTGAGTTGTTGCATATTAAAACAAGGTATAGTATTGCCCTCATTGGCAGCGCTTTGATAGTGTGATTGTCGATATTATCTAAACCAGCTGCTTTCTTCTTCTCCAGCGTGCTAATATGATTAATGACCTCTGTCACTGTGACTGGCCGAAAAGAGACCAAGGCAGACGCTGGTGACTGACTAATTTGCGCCTCAATTTCGGCCAAGTCGCCAGGTGATGCAGAGATGAGAGGCTTGAAGCGTTGCTCAAGGCTATCAGCAAAGACTTCAGCTTTCTCCGCCGTTGTTTTGCACCATACATTATTGGCGTTAGAGCCATTGCCATCGCTGGACTTTAATAGTGGCAGATTTGGAGCCGGCTGTCGCTTGATTTCGTTGGTAAGTCGCCAGAGCTTTTGCATACTGTATCTATCTGTGGGGTCGATAGAGCTGAATAATTCTTCTTCATATTTTTGCTTTGCAGATTTTATATCTTTGCTGATGCGATTTGACAGCCTATTGCAGATCTGCTTTGCCAGGGGGATTTCGGCTTTGTAGAAGATAGCGTTTGATTTGCTTCTTGGCCTCAATCAACTGGAGAGTCTGGCTTTTGACTCGAAACCTAGATCTGGTTATCTTGCGTGGACACTGCGCATTGGCAAAGTTTGCAGCATCTTGGACGTTTTTGACAAGAATATCAACAGCATCATCAACATCATCTGGACTGCTGATTTCAGTGTTGAGTAAGATTCTGTCGTTTAGGTAACTTTGAAATTTGCTTATATTAGCATTCAAATCCAGAAGATGGCCTTTTGCTTTGCTGATGATCGGCTTCTCAACCAGCTGGACTTGCAATGGGAGGTGATCCGAGTTTAGCTCGAAAGAGTCAGTGATGGCCAGCAAATCTCGCCTGATGCCTTTGAAAAGCGCAAAGTCTATGGCAGATGGAGTTTGGCGTGAGTTGAAAGGGTAATGCGTTGGCGACCCAGTTGCCAGAATATTGCAATTTTCTTGGAAAATACTGTTTACTAACGTTCTGCCTCTAATACAGGATCTGGCGTTTCCCCACCATTGGCTCTTTGCGTTCCAGTCACCACCTACAAGATACGTGTCGCCCAGCAAATTCAGAAGATTGCTGAAGTCTTGCGCAGTCCAGCTTACTTGCGGTGGGCAGTAAATGGCCACAATATTTACGTGCTTGCCGTTTTGTAAGCTGACTGATACTTCAACACTTTGGTGCGAGTCCAAGGATGAGCAGCGCATAGCGTAATGGCAGATGTATTGTTTGATTATAAAAGCTGCGCCACCTCTGCGCCTATTTGTAGGGTGGTTTGCCAAATAAATTATGTATCCGTCAATTACAATGTTGTCCTTGTCCGTCAGATGGGTTTCAGATATTAGTATAATGTCTATATTATGCTTAATAACATATTGCTTTACTTCAATAAGCTTATTTGTAATACCAGCAGCATTCCATATGGAGATGTTAATGTTGTTGGTACTATTAGATACAGCAGTCTGCAGTGTGCAGCTGCGTCTATTAGCAATATGTGCATCAGATACATTATTAGACATTTATTTCTGTTTGTATGTCTAGGCAGAACACACAATAATGATCCCCATCCCTTCCTATCTCATTCATGATCAGCTGACCTGCAGCTGCTTTTTTTTTTTTTTTTTTTTTTTTTTTTTTTTTTTGATTTGAATAGTCAGGTCCGCATGAGGCTGACTGACTGACTATATTTATTTATTTACTGCTATACTACTGTATAATATAGTAAATTTGTTGACGCCTATTGTGTGTAGGTCTCAAATGTGAGTGTTACATTAAATGTGAAGTGAAATACAAAAGTAGTTTGATTAATTATGTGCTAGTGAATGTATAGATATCTTGATTAGGAATGGCATCCTGTCTGGAAACGTCATCTCTTCTGGAACTGGTATCCTGTTTGGGATTCAAAATCTTTCCAGTTTATTATACAGACCAGCTGCATTCAAAACCAGAATCCTTAATGTGTAAGTGCTTCCAAGAGAACTAGGCAATATTGGATGTGTCATTGACGTGTTTAGCCATCATGCAGTTTGTTAATAAAGTCAACATAGTAATAAGCTGATCCATCTTCGTATTATTTCAGCCTGCATGCGAGGGAATCACATACACAATTGCCCTGCTTTTTCTCGCCTCAAGCTTTAGGCTGCCCAGCAGCGTAAAGGTGAGAGAAGAGGGAACAGGGTGTCTTTATTCATTTCTCAGTGCTTTGCGTTAGTACTTTCTAGAAATTAGTTGGCAGCTTATTTACAATTCACTTATGTGGTAAGTATTATAAGCTAGTAGTAGGCGAAACTTAATATAAGTGTTTATTAATAAAGTTTGAATTTTACAAATAATTGAGTGTTTTCTTTTTTATATACATATATATATCTATCTAGTAAAGTTGTAGTTATTTATACAGATTTAATTTGGTGGGGAAGAGTAAAGACTAAGTCAGATTTTCTTCGTTAAATTCAATTTAGATTACTATTCTTTAAATTCAATTTGGATTACTATTCTTTAAATTTAATTTGGATTACTATTCTTAAATATAATTACATTTAGCTGGTTTGTTAGTTGTATTGTTGATTTGATAACTCTAGGGGCGTCATCAGTCGCTGTCATCCAGTCTTCAGTGGCCCGGAGGGGAAGACAGAAGAAGGCGCTGCTGTCGATGCTCTTATTTGTAGCTATGTCCAGGTTGTAAGTACTCCGTGGATCCAGGAGAGAGGCTAGTCTGAGACTTGCTATTTATTCATAGGCACCCTTTATTTTCTGGCTTTTGCTTACTTTGTTTCTTTCCATAGTGTTCGTCTTTATTTAGAATTTCTTATATCGTGATTGTTTATTTATTTGCTTTGCTTGATTTTTTTTTGAGATTTTTATTTATTGTTGGTTTTATTAGTAAGAATATTAATTTATTATTAGCTTGCTATGGGCTTTAACTTTGTTTATATTTAAGTTTTTGGATTTATTATTATTATTTATTTATTTTTTGTTTGTTAGATTTGACTGCAAGATTCACTCAGTAGCGTGTATAGCGAGGTGGGTATATTATTGAAATATCGTGTATTAGTTATAAGTTTATTTATTTGTTTTGTCTATCCATTTTAACATTTGTTTTATTTATTAATTTATTGTTAAGTGTTTTTATTATTTGCTTTGTTAAATCGATTATTTATTTATAATTATGGTTGTTTAGCGTATTTATTTTGTTTTTACTTAGGGTTTTGCACTTTTATTAGAAAGTTTTGTTGCGAGTGTTGCATATGTAATTAGAAGTTTAGCCCGTTTTGTTTTGTTGCTTGTGTTTTTAGTCTTTATTTGCAGCAGGAATTAGTTGAGGCGGCCATGTTGTAAGATTGGTAAGTACATATTTGTTTTCATCGTTTACTTGCATATTTATTATATTAAGTATCATTAAAAGTTGTCGGCAGGAGTAGTTCAACTGCATGTATTGCGGTAATTTATTTATTGGAGTAGTTCAACTGCATGTATTGCGATGATTTATTTTATTGGATCGTAGAATTATTTGTGTTCGCGCGCGGTATTTGTTAAATTTGTGCTAGCGTAGCTTGCGCGTCAATTTATCTTTGAGTAGGGTTGCTTACTTTATCATTATCGAGTTTTAGTATTTTGTACAATTTTATCGTTATCGAATTTTAAACATTTTGTGTATTTTCAGCTTTGTTCTTATTTGGTGGTTGGATTCGTTTGGTAAGTAGTTTCAATTTATTAGGATTCAGGAATTAATTATTGTTTGGTGAGTACTGTGTTATAGTTTAAAGTTGTTTATATTGTTTCAATGTAATTTGTTTCATTGCAGGTGGCACCAGAGAGGACAGCCAAGTTGATGATGGATGGGTAAGTATGTGCTTATATATGTAGCAAAAGGACTGGCTTTATTATTATAAATCTTTTTATTTCCAGATAAGACGTGGAAAGTTACCAAGTCTGATTTTATAGTATATAAATAGGTTATTTGTTATTCTTAGGTTATTGTTTTGTTTGTAGAATTGTCATTAGTTTATTGTTTTGCTTGTTTCCCTTAGTCTGAGTTATTGTTTGTTTAGACTTTGTTTCATTTAGTGAATTTTAGTCTTTTAGGAATATTTGTCTTGTTATTTAGTGTAGTAGTTTAAGTTTAAGATTGCATTTGCCTGGGGTAATTTGAGTTTTAATATATGGCGCAGAGTATTTGTTTCCTTTGTGGTTTTTTTTTTTTTTTTTTTTTTTTTTTTTGTTGAATAGTCACGTCTGCTCGAGGCTGTGCCGTAGACTGACTGACTATATTTATTTATTTACTGCTATACTACTGTATAATATAGTAAATTTGTTGACGCCTACTGTGTGTAGGTCTCAAATGTGAGTGTTACATTAAATGTGAAGTGACATACAAAAGTAGTTTGATTAATTTTGTGTAAATTTGTTGACGCCTACTGTGTGTAGATCTCAAATGTGAGTGTTACATTAGATGTGAAGTGACATACAAAAGTAGTTTGATTAATTTTGTGTGAATTTGTTGACGCCTACTGTGTGTAGATCTCAAATGTGAGTGTTACATTAAATGTGAA
>NW_025318905.1:0-2464 GCF_018153725.1 Drosophila mojavensis
GTATTTCGCCAGTTTCAAATAAGCCACCTTGGTTCACAAAAACTCTTCGAACTTTAAACATTAAAACTAAATGTTTTAAAAAATTACACAAAGGTATCTGGTTCAAGTATTGACTTAGTCCAAATATTTGCATTGCCGAAGTCAAACTTCAATCTTTTTAAATTCTAGCTGTTATGAAAATTATCTTTTTGTTGCAAACGTCCCAGTTTACTCGTGATCCCAAACAATTTTCTCATTTTGTAGACTCAAAGCGACAAATCCTCTGGTTTGCCGTCCTCATTTATTCCTTTGGAGGTGAAAAAACATGCAATAGTCAGCTTTCCTCTGATCTATTTGCTGATTTTTTCAATCCACTTCCCAATCTTCTGCCCAGTCTCTACAGCAACTCATATCCTTATTCTCTTCCTGGGCTCCTATGGATCTCCCCCATCTCCCAAAGTTACTGCATCCTCTCTGGCTGCAGCCATCTGAACATTGAAATCATCTTTCACTCTCCTGGTGCTGATAATATTCCTAGTTGTGTGATTAAAGAGTGCAGTGTTTCTCTTTATTCCCATTAAAATTGTTTTAAAAAAAATTCAATTTGGAAAGAATCTTTCATCATTCCCTTTTATGGAAGATCTGATATTTCAATTATAGAGGCATCACGAAATTATCTACTATTCCGAAGGGTTATTTGAGAAAAATCACATAACATCGGCCTTGCAGCATTTTTTTTGCAAATCGATTATTCAACCGCACAACATGGTTTTGTTCAAAAATCGATCTACGTCCTCTAATTTCCTTGAGTTCACGTCGCTTTGACCCAATGACAGCTTTTCCAAAAATGCAAACCGATGTTATTTATACGGACTTCATTAAGGCGATTTGACTCAGTACATCGTACATACTAATTCTTAAGCAGGAACGCAAAGGATTTTCACCAGTTCTTGTCTCTTGGTTCATCCTGGGTGAGGCCAAGGGAGTCTTTGCTGAGAACAGCTATGTCTAAACTTATCTTTGTTTCCTCTGGTGTACCTCAGGATTTTCCCTTTTACTATAGAGCCCTTCCCTAGTTGTATCTCGTATTCCACTATATTTATGTATGCTTGTGATGTAAAACTTTGCCTTTCCATACTCCAGGACCAAAAATGGACTTCTTCACCTTCAAGATGACCTAAATGTGCATTTCAACTTTGGTGACGTGGCTAACCAGCTTGACCCTAAAATTGCTCAAGTGTGTGACAATGACACGACCTTCACAGTCGTACCGTTCCTCTAATTGTTGATTATAAAATTAGCAATAATAATTCCTTGACACATCTTTTTACAGTCAAAGATCTTGGTGTATTCTTTGACTGTAAACTCCCCTTTTTTTTTAATCCTTCTACCATAATTGTGAACTTTTGCTGATGACTAAACCGCGTGATTCTAAGGAGGGGATGGGATCCTTTTTTATTACAAGCGCTTATTACTTCAACGTGGAAGTCCTATCCTAAGAGTATTGTTCTTTGTCGTATGGTCTCCTGCCTCCTAAGCGATATCAGGATCGTCCCGAATCGGTCCAAAAACCACAGTTTTCTTCGCTGCCGCCTTAAGAGACCTTAGATGGGACTCGAATGGGAGAATACCGTCTTATCATAGTAGGCTCCAGCTAATTGATCTTCCATCGCTAACAATCGCGGAACAATTTTAGGGAAGTGTTTTCTGCATAAAGTGATTAGTGGTGATATTGATTCGTCTCTTTTGTTGGGTCGTCTAAATTTTTGGTTCCGTCCCGGCAACTAAGACACTATCGTCCGCTTCATTTACCTGTGTGCACTAGGGATTATTCTTTTGCACAGTGCGTTCTTGTTCTTTGTTAATTTTTAATAATAAATATTATTTGCAGTTTTCCTTAAGCTCTCTCTCTCTCTAGATAAAGTCCTATTGCCTATCGACCCATCTTGGGGAGATCCGCTCTGATGCGAAGAAATGAAACATTGGCATACCTTTTTGCTGCTAATGTTGTGTTAATTGTTCTCAATTCTATTTGTATACTCTATTTTGGTGATATTCCAGTACTTTTCTTTTTATGTATTTCTTATTCTTTTTTAGTAACTTTTCTTTACCAACTACTCATAGGCCTTTTTTCTTTTTTCTATACTTTTACCTCTCTTTCTTGTTTTTCATTCTTTTTTCTTTTTTATTATTTGTTTTTTAATATTTTATTTATTTATTTATTTTTTATTTTATTTTTTTTTATTATTATTATTATTTTTTATTTTATTATTATTTTTAAGAATTATTTTAAGTATGCTAAATATTGTTTTAATAACCTACATTTTTAATATTTTATTTTTTTAAGGGAGTTTTCTTTACTAAACACTTTTTCTTTTTTCATGGCCTCAATAGCTGATTATATTTGGCTTTTGTGAGACGATGGCAATATTTGGCGCCGGCCGGACTGAAAAGCGAAATCGGGAAACCTGCCCCATCGGTTGGT